>NC_079552.1:1466801-1751801 GCF_015846415.1 Triplophysa dalaica
GGTTGTGGGTTCGAATCACATACCAACTCACATGATGTGAAAAGGATTGCTTCAATTACAAATCGCTTTGGATAAAAGCACATGCACGCTGAAAAAAGAATATACACAAATATTTGATTAAACATATTATTTTAGTTGTGCATTTGTATTATAATACTGTGTGGTTGTTGTGTAGTGTTGTTTGGAGTGTAAATCCAAGTTTAGCTAAGTTTTGGCAAACATATTGCATGCTTTTTTTAGAATAACAGATTATAAATTTATTAAAATAGTATAAAGTAAAAGGTAACATAAAACCCATAATCCCCAATTTGCTGTGGTTTAAAATGTTGTCAAATAAATACCATAACCAAGTTTAGTTGTTCTCCATTTTGTGCCATACACCTCATATTTTGATGGTTTAACGGAATGCCTGAGGGGCATAGATAATGCAATATATTATGCAAATGCAAATACTATGCAGATGTTATGCAAAAATGCCTTCTGAACCTCACTTAAGGCAACTAATGTATATTTAGGGGCCTATTTTTTATTAGAAGGATTTATCTTTTAAAATCATTTGCTGATGAAGAAGAATTAAACATGAAGGCCTCATTTGTGTCAAATTATTATCATAACACTTTAAATGACATGTTATTGACGGATGAGTTGTGTGTTTGCTGATGTTGAGTGGCACCTGAAGCACTCTTAGCTTTAGATAAACAGTCACGTATCCACAGCATCATGTGACTCCAATCAAGTAAGTAGGTCATGATCCTGGCACCGACCCAAACCTTTGACCTGAAATGACCCTTAAAGTGACCCGAGCTAAACCCCTCAGCTTTCTGCACATCTGTTCTGGCCGACCAACGAACTTCTTATCATTTAACAACATCAGTGCTTTGACATTTATTTGAAATGTCAACATCAGCTATATTGTAGGATACTGAGACATTATGACAACATGAAGCAACCAAAAAAGTAATGTTATAATTTTCAATAGGCTAAGTCTTATTTGCTTTTTTAATTAAATTCCTCACAAATCACAAAAAAACTTGGGGAAAACATTATTATAATTTATGACACCTTAAAATCTTTGCAAGAGAGAAAGTTTTAGGTTTTAAACTAAACATCATTCCCATTATAGTTTTTATATATTCATAAAAAATGCATGAAAACTGAACTGAACAAGACTTCCGGCACTTCACGGATTTAAAAACTATTAAGAAAGAGATCATCTACATTAGCTTTTTTTCTACACCTGCACAGATGAATATAATTATATTTTTCTTCAAAAACCATTGATAAAGACACAATGAAAGTAACTCAATCTTACGCAAGTTGACTTATTTAACCAACAGTGACTCACTTTGAAATCGTTACTTGTCATCACAAATATTCAGGTGAACTTAAATGACCCAACACTCAGTTTCTGACTTTAAACAGACATGTGAAACGCACGATTCAACCGCTCAGTTTAACCCACGCCCGTGAGTGTTATTAATGGAATATGTGAATGCAACATCTCTGCAAATCTGCATTCTCCAAACTCAACACTCGCATTTACAGGAGAGACGTGCAATGAGATTATTACTTTGGATCAATGTGTCTGCTTAAGAAATAAATGTACATACTTAACTTATACATAACATATGAACGAACATGTAAATTAATTAAAAAATGAACCTGAAACATTTTGCACTTACACTTACGGGGATTTCAGTGATTGTTATATAATGTGCCAACAATTATTTAAGATTCATTGCACAATTATTTTTTAATAAATTCAATGCATTCTGCATAGATAAATAATACTTGAATTAGATTTATAAATAATAAAGAACAAAACAAAATTACTATAAACGAAAGCCTTTATCATAAAGATTTGATGTACATGCAGACACCAAGAAATGGAAGTACACTCCATCTAATTTGATACATGATGCTATCTAAATGTTCGATGTCAACACATCTCATGTCGTTTGTGAGTGACATTTAAAAACCTCACGTGTCCCCACACACACACACACACACACACACTGGGAATGAAGTACTAACATGTTAACCACAGATGAAACACTCTGTTCACGACAGGCAGATCAACGTAAACACGCCGTTAAAACAAACAGTCACAAGTCTGACCACAGAAACAGACAAATGTCAAACGGATGATGTTTTTCAGGGAAACATTTATTGCCAATGATAAGCATTCAGCAATAGTGATGCTCAGGTACAGCTGGCCTGCTGTTTGCCTTTACAAACCCAAAGATATTTAGACAATAAACAAAATTACAATCAAACGATGATGTGACTTCAGTAATGACTATTTGAGCACCACATTGGCGCTGTGCGTTTCCATTGGGGGTGTCAGGTGGTTTTCTTTGGCACTAAAACAAAAAGCACCCGATATCTACTTTACCACAGTAAAATCAATGGCAATGCACAGCTTCAAGTGAATCATTGAATTCATAAATGAATATTCAATAAACAATGAAAAGCATTCATAGTAATAATAGGAAACTGTTGCATTTTTACAATAGCAATGTGGCAACTATAGACACAATCACGCTGCATGAAAAGTGCTCCAACAGAAGGGCTGGGTGATATCTAGTGAATATTAAATATTATTAAGAATTGTGCGGAAAATATAAAACTGAATACTGTTTAAAATTAAGATAAAGTGGCCAAAAAAAACACAAAAAAGCAATTTCACTTATTTACAATTACAACAAAATAACATGATCACATATGAACATTTGAAGACTGCAGATGCAAAAGTGTTTTTTGAGTGTTTTTATTAGACTCCTTGTGTTTAGATTAAGTGATTTCAATGTAATAGGAAAGAATATGTCCTCTTTGCCATTAAAGTGAACTAAAGTTTGATATAAACACAAGAGCCTGATGAAAACAATCATTTAAGAAGAAAGGTAGAAAAGTCAGATCCACTAAGAGGCTTTTGCATCGTCCTTTGTTTTGTCACTAAATGTTTTAACATTGAGATATTTATGACCCTGCCTAGGAAAACCCAGCTCAAGTCATTTTTTGTTTGTGATCTACTGTTTCCTACATAAAATCATCCTGTAAAGAACATTTGGAGAAAATAAAGACGGTTTCAAAGAAACAACGTGAACAAATGTTACTGCGCATGTTCGCTTCAGTGGCCCAAACTTAACTTCTGGTATACACACCCGCAAAGAATATTTGTTGCTTATTTCTGCAAGGTAAATGACATTAGCTAGCAAGATAAAAACATGTCTAGACAGTCTAGTCCAATTCAACAAATTGTTTATTTAATCAAATTAATATACGATTAAATTCAACAAAGAGTTCATGCAATATAATTATTATAAAACAAAGCATTGATATAAATTAATATTAAACTATAGTTAGATTTTTATCTATAGATTTTTATTTTTGGGTGAAGTATTCCTTTCACTTCAACCAAGCACGTGCCTCCAATGAAACCATCTATAATCTATATATGTTTATCAGCCTTTTGACCGAGTAAGGTCTTGTTTAAAAATGGAAAAAACATTGAGAAATGAATGCTTGAAATCACAAATTGATCCTCTTAATCTCAAAACTAGTGTCCTTGTTTTCACAAACTGCGTCACATGATGATTTTTTCCCAAAAAGAGATAACTCTGCTTTTAAGAGTTTTCAAAAATCCTGTTTTTTATTGTGCATTCCAATGAATATCAAGAGTTTAATAAACAAGAGTTGGATTGTTTTGATTTAAGCCATAATGACTAAATAAAAATGATGTTTGAACAGAGTTATCTCATTTTGTAAACAAACTCTACACATATATAATTCATTTTCAAAAGTTTTAATTTAAAAAAAAATCGAGATATCAAATTGAACGTGTACATCCAGCCCTACATGACAGGTGAGTCTCCATCAGCTCGTTCAAGTCTACTTTCGATACAAAGTCAACTTTCGATACAAAGCATTTAAACACTTCACAACAACACATCTTTCACTACTTCTCAAAAGTCCTTGTCCATATTTTTCCACCCACAATATAATTTTGTCACTTCTCATGAGGATTTGAAGGCAGCATAAAAACTTTCAGCTCACGGACATCACGCGCGCATCACTCTCCATGTCAGATGTCACAGTTGCAGGAACGGGAGTCATCGTTTACGGTCTTCTCCAGGGTGACCTGCACACAAGGGACACAAACTTTAGTTAATGGGGCTCAAGAGGCTTTCAGAACGGCAGGTATTAAGAGGAGAGAGACCCGGGGCCCGTGGCACCTGTATGCGTTACGCAGCGCTCTGCGCACTCGTAACTAATAGCAGGTCTGAGGTTTCAGAGCTCGAGGCCGTGCCCTCAACAGCCCGCTCTTCTGCTTCTCTTGTCTTTTCCTTTTCACGCCCTCCACCCTCATCTATACAGCCAGAGACAAATCTCTTTGTTTCCAGAACGAGACGGCCCGACTTCATTACACCACAGCCGACGAAAGTTTTCTTGTTTTAGATTCGCTCTTGTTTGCTTTGAAGGTTTAATAACTTGACTGAGGATTTTACAAATGCATTGAGATCGATTTAGATGTGTGCATGCTCAGTTGAAGCTACACGATATGCCTAAACATAGTGCTTCATGATAGCATGGACAGAAACACCGACAAACAATTTACATCAAATAAAATAGAATAAAATTCAATGAACAAAACATTCATTGTGTTTTCAAGCGATGAGGTGAAAAAAAAGTTGTTCAGAAGTTTAGTTGCCGGTATGTGTACCTCCCAAAATTCTCAATGATATCGAAATAAATAAGTTAGTATTGCGACCACTCATTTTTATCAAAGACTTTATTATTTCATCTCAGTCTTTATCTGAGAAACCGAAAACCAAAGTCAACATTAAAATGTTTGATTTCCATTTTATCTCACTGCTTTCCAGAAGAACCGAGATGTTAAAGTTGTCTCTCTTTTTTCTTACAAATAGATCACAAACGCAGTCTGATCACATTTGCATTAAACCGTTATTCAAAAATCACATCAGACATTTTGCAATAAGGCGAAAACAAACGGAGTGTTGCGGTGTTCAGCGCCATTCAAATGAAAATCAGCGGTGCGACCTGTGCTAGAAAATGATGTGAAAACAAATACATATATACCCACACATTCCTAAATTTGCATTCTGCATGGCTACATGTCAGTTGTCTACCTCTCAACCTAAACCACAGGGTCTTCTGTCAATCCCCCCTCATTGATACCAGAACGCTTTATAGTCTAATGGTTGAGAAACGTGTATCAGCCCACATCCTCCATGACAGATTTCACAGGAAAAGAGTTGAGGACATCGACAGTACATGCTGTGCAAATAATTAAACATTCAAATGTAAGCCATCTGAAAAAGAAAAACAGATCGTTTTGTGTCTCTTAGACAGCAATGAGATTACATTATCAGATTATTCTACTTTGAAAAACACTCGTTTGACAGAAGATTATCTCAACTGTCTCAAACTGTGCTCAGACCTGAAACTTGCTATATATCGACTTGATTACAACATTTCTAATTTATGTTTTCCAAAACCAATTGATCTAGATATTGATTTTAAACATTTCATACTGAATTGTCAAAAATGTTTTCGTTGCATTTCTTTAATTTACTTTTCTCTAAACATAAGGACATGTATAGAAAAACTTTAAGGCAGAACCGCAATCTAGAGTTGTACGGTGTACCGATGATACGGTAGCATCGCGATGCTAAAGCTTAAAAATTCCCACAATGCCGCTCGTTTTTTTTTAAGCGCATGCGCAGCATTAGTCACACCACTGCGATACTAATGCTGCACATGCGCATTAACGTTCAATTGAACACGCATCTGTCTTTTTGCTGTGTTTCTGTCCTATATGAATCAGTGTTTTAAACGATTCGCTTGAGATAATGATTCAGTGAGTCAATCATCAAGACACATGTTCTTTCTTGAACGAATCAGCGGTTTTGAACGAGATGGTTGATTGATTCACTGACACAAAAAAAGGCCTTTAAAGTAAACCTCAACCAAACCTTCAATTTATGCTATAAATGTAATTTCGGCACATTCATTGAATTTGTTCCAATGTTAAAAAAAAATGTATTTAGTAGTTACGTAGAACTACTAGACACACATGTTTTTAAATCTTACCACAGTAAATATAAGAGTATACTACAGTATTTGCTACAACGTATCAAATTATTACAGTTAATACTGCAAATATTGAAGGTGTGCAGTATTACACAGTTTACTAAATACAACGTATTGTTTAGATCTTTGTATTAAGGAATTTTGGTGTATTTTGTAGATTATAATTATGAACATGACACAGCACCACAATACTACTTGTTATTGTGATATTTCATAAGGTACAATATCTTATGATATGTTAATGGTATCGTACCGCAAAACTTGGAAAATAACAATATCTATAAAAAATCAATACAAACTAGATATTATGCAGATTCATAACCATTAGATACAGACTTTAATTCAATAATAGATTTTTGTAGAATGAGTGACGAATAAGACGAGTGTGCGAGTGTGTTGTTGGATTTATGTCGAGTGTCTTTGACAGGGCTGGAGGGGCGGCGATGCTCGTGACTGAAGAGATAAGAGAGAGCGAAAGAGAGAGAGAGAGAGAGAGGCTCTCAGGGGTCTGATGTGAAACCTAACACTACACAAACACACAAGTTTGTGAGCCCACATAAAGACAATGTACACGTCAAACCAGACCGAAAACAAAAAACACAATATTCAGAACTTCAAAAACGATTGTTTATATAATACATACATTTTCTTTCTTCATTAAATATTGTTACACTTAGGAATGTAACAATATTTTCAATATCGTGTTATCGCAAAAGCAAAATTGTTTTCCGTGCCTTACATAGAGAATGTTAGAAAAAATTATAGATTTTACCTTTGTCAAGGTCCATTTGATCCAATTATTTTATTTAATAAAAGGTATTTTTAGGTAACTTGACTCATCTCAACCTCTAAGCAACAGTTATGATGAGAGAATAAAGAAAAGAGGACGTTTCCAAGTCACCATTTGAAATATTCCATTAAATACCGTATCATGGACAACACACCGAGGTGTAATAGTACAGAAAGATTTTGATATTGTTACATCTCTAATAATACTGTATTCTGTAGTATTAACAATAATGAATTGATCAGCAGTTAGAAACTATTTACAGCAGCAGCCTGTATAAGTAAGTTATATACTGTAGTATATCTGTTATAAAACGTCTGTTATCATCTCTATAAAACACAAATGCAGATCATCAAATAAATAGACTCCTTAAGAACAAAGAACATTACTGTTATATACAAATGGATTTAATAAAGGCCAAACAATTTTTAGTTTACACATTTTTTTTTTTAATGTGTTGTCCATTTTTTACTATACAATAGTATTAACTAGTCCATAAAAATAGTGTAGTATACTATAGTATTAACTAGGCCTATAGGATCTGCAGTCAAAAAACTCCATGCAGCCGGGAACAAGTTTTAATCGCAAAATAGACTTCAACTAAGTAACAAGATCCAACCTTACAATAGTGTTTTTTTATGTGGGTGGAAACAAAACTTATATAAAAGAGTTTTATATCATTTACCGTTTAACTGACGGTTGGCGTAAAACAAAAGCACAACAGTCAGACCTGTTGGAATGATTTGAAAAGTATTATTCGTATAAAATATAAATTTAATTTCTCATGGCGCAATGGACTAAACATTCAAAAATCTATTATGATGCTTAAATGTGCTTATTGAATTAATATCACAATACAAATTTGAGAGTGCACTTTAGTCAAAATATGCCTTTTCTATTTTTAGTTCATTTAACATAACATTCACATCAAAATAATAGAGACAACTATAAATTATAAATAGGGCAACACAGCACGTATAGTGCCTTACCACAGACATTATATCAAGCAAATTTCAGAGGACGTTAAACATCCTGTCATCATTCATTCACCCTCAAGTGGTTCAAAACCTGTATGTGATGCTTTCTTTTGTGGAACACAAAAGAAGATATTTCGAGAAATGTCTCAGTGGTTTTGTGTTCATAAGGAGGAAGTCAATGGGGTTCGATGTTGTTTGGTAACCGCCATTCTTCAAAATATCTCCTTTTGTGTTCTGCAGAAGAGAGAAAGTCATACAGGTTTGGAAAGACATGAATAAATGATGAAAGAGTCTTCACATTTGCTACACGAAAAATCCAAATAATAAAGACACGTCACTGTCACTGTTGATTGGTAAATGAGCAAATAAAGAAGACTTGTGCTTTCAGAAGCAAAGGGCTTTGCAGCGCGCCGTCTCTCCTACACAACACGTATACATCAGGTCATCTCAGGATCCTCCACGCAGACAGAGTTAATGATTCATGATTGAAAGGGCGAGTCAATGTACGTGACAAAAAGAGACTCACTGAGTGCTTCTTCAAACGTCTCCGCTTACAGTCTGACACACTTTAAAGATCTTTAAAGAATAACTGTGACATTCATCTCTCTTATCAATTAACAAACCTCTCCGGCCAGTGACAGGCCGACACTGGTGAATATTTCATGAAGAAAGAGAGGCGTGAGGAGTTCTCTCCTATCCTGATGGGTTTGTTGTGGGACGCGTTTGCATCGTGTTAATACTGCACTTTACTGTGGTGTAAACCACTTTAATGAAATTCAAGGCTGTAAAGTAACCTGTTTTGTTCCACTTTTGGTAATATGGTGTATTTTAGCACAGCTGGAACATAGTGATGAAGAAAATACTGCTGTATACTATAGTGAACTGTAGTAAATTATACTATAGTACATCACCACATTTGGTTTAATGTTTATTTCCGTATTCTAACTAGTGAACTGATCAACAGTGGTAAACACTTTAGCAAACGGCAATATTTACTACAGTAAGATATGGTAAATCCTAGTATACTGTAGTAAATTATAGTGATTACCACACTTTGTTAATGCATACTGCTGAGTATTGACAAAATAGAATTGATCAGCATCCAACCACCTGAAAAATACTGTAGTGTACGTTTGAGTGTTTACTACAGTAAACTGTAGTAGATTTTACTGTAGTTCATTACTACATATTAATGTATACAACAGTATTCTAACTAGTGACACTGTAACATACTTTAAAAATACATTTACTATAGTAAGTTTTGATATATCATAGTATTCTTACAGCGATTACCACACTTTATTAATGCATACTAGTGTATTCTGTATGAACACAGTGAACTGATCAGCATCTGACCACATAAAAATACTGTAGTATACTTCAGTATTTACAATACCCTGTGGAAGTATATACTGTCGTATATAACTACATTTTTATGTATACTATAGTTATCAGTAATATTAACTTTAGTGAATTAATAGGCTGTAGTAAATAATGTGGTGCATGTACTATGGTAAGCTTTAAAAACACTAAAGTAAATATATAACTGCATTTTTCCATGTAGGTTGCAACAGAACGCATATAAAACAAATGTTTGCATCACTTTAATAATGTGCTTGTACATTTTAAGTTTGAATAAAAAGGAAACTATAAGGATAAGAAATTATGATTTTTTATGAAAAATGTTCTTTTAATTAATCAGCATCAGTTGAGCAAAAGGTGGCACAAGGTGACTGCTCCATTTGTTCAAACAGCTGTTTTAACAGAAGTGCCAGTCCTGTAGGTGGCTAGTGGGCGATCAATTTCTTCATGTGCAAAGGTTCCAGTGAGATATCGATCACAATCTGCACTTACTCATTTGGATAATTCAGACGCCTGGAGGTTATGACGCGCGTTTCTCATGAAGGACGTTTGTCAGTTTACACTAAACTTAAAATATTTGAATTAAGTCACCACAAAACAGTACAGGAGTTAGTCAGACAAACAGAGAGAGTTCTTGCGCGGTTTCGCAGAGCCAAATTCAGCCAAACTATTGTCTTTCGTCGCAGCGTACGGGCCAATACAACATAATTATTATGTAGACAGCTTTAGAGTTAGCGGGGAACCTGTGACATTTCATGTCAGCCGGTGTGTGTCAAAACTGAGATCAAAGCTTATCAGTCAGATTGTGAAATGACTTGTTTAATTCAAAGGAACAAATATATGAACAGGGAGAGAAATAGGACGCAAGAAAGCACTTGAAGGGCCGATGGTGTCGGGGTTAAAAATAGCACCTTCCAATGGTAAACAAAACTTTGAACAGGAAGTGACAGACTAATATCTGCGTGTTGTTTACAGCCACTTCACCATCAAAACACACAATGCACGAATGTCATTTATTCACTTTGCCAGTCATTTCACTCTGAAAACGGTGGTGACCTTACAGCCACGGAAAGGTCACGGCCCACCAGAGCCTGAGAAATATTTAGCTGTGAAATGAGAAAATCAAACTTATTTATAACACACATGAAGTGAAAAAGGAACTCTGTGTCACTGTTAGTAGAATAAAATTGATTTCTTACATTAAAGGTCAGACAAGAAAAACATTTTGCAAGTTATTCCAAATTAAATATACTTCTTTCAGTAATGCATACAGCACGAGATAAACCAGATCACAAAGAACTGATGTGTTGTATTGATTCAGCTGCACCACAGCAACAAAAAATAAATAATATCCTCAAAAACAAAAACATCAAAAGTGCTCAATTAAATCACACAGCGACTTACAAACAAGCAAATAAACAGACAAAGGACTTCCAAATCTACACCACAAATCCAAACTCAATCCTTTCAAATCTTTTTCCTCGATCCAGGTCGGAATTGTGAGCATTGAATTGACTCGTCTCACAGTTCTTACATGAAGTGATTTTTCACCAAATAATTATTTCAGGGTTTCAGACTGAAAACTGAGTCATAACACAAATGAATATCGCAAATGATACATGGCCTCAAAAACAGTTCGATGTCTCACTGTTTTCTGACAGGCATTTGTTGTCGCTGAAAAGGTTAAAGATTTTTCCTTCGAAACTTGAGTGGGTAGTGAAAAGAACATGTTCAACAGGCAAATTCCCCTGCCTTTATAATATCACCCAAACCATCAGTTTCAAAATGACTAGAAGATTTATTTATATAAAAACAACTACAAGACAAATATGTCAAATATGTGTCTGCGCATTAATTCTAAAACAATCACTTCGATGTGAATGCAAGCAAGCTTGCAAATGTCCAGAGAATGTCTAAAGTTTAGTTGTTTAAATGTTACATGCCACACCTTACTAAAAACCATCTTCAGATTATTTTTAAACAACAGCCGATGAAATAATAATTGAGAAACAATTGAACTGGATATCAGTGTGTTTAAAATGTGCAAGACAAACCAAACCATCCAAAACCTTCAATCCTCGAATCTTTCAACCGGTTCTCAATTTCCACATAATGTCAAATTACACATTTCAAACAAACACCTGACAACGGTGTAAAGATGACTCGAACGCACGCTTTACGTCGCATTTCTGACTCGATAAGAATTAGTCATTTGAGACGTGGAAGAGAGCAGAGATGTGTTCAATGAGCCTCCGTGGTTAAGAACAGACAGCCGTGGGCTCCCTGTCTTTCCTGTCCTCCATCGCACAAAGAAAAAATATGATTACAAAAATATAACAGACTAACAGAATGTGACCGACTGCTGTCAGAAAATCACATTTAACTGCTGTGCATGCAAATGTAAATGTGTGGGCAAATCTTCCTCATTTAGATAAACACAATCTTGGCCATTCTTTTCAATCTTTCCAATCTTTAGTTTTTTTTATCATGGAATGAATCAAACAATTTAATGCTTTAATTCAGCACAAAAACATCTCATGCACACACAAGCGCTTGGATGCTATTCTTTTGAGACACATGTTTACATCCACATGTGACAAAACAGCTACAGTTTTTACTAAAACACCGGTTAAAAAACGCGTCGCGGCGAACGCTTGAAATGAAAGGCAAACGATGACAATTCTAATAAGTATAGTTTGAGTAAAAACAAACGGTGTGTTTTTCGACTTCTGATAACAAGTTACACCTACACACGCTGACAATTAATACTGAAACTTTCACAGTCAACAGAGTCGAGCCCTCGACACATCTCGTGTGCCCACTGCACTTCTGAAATAAATCCAGAATTATTCTTGAATATTACTCACGTCTGACCCGTCTGAAAGGTCGACTGAAATACCTGCATCATAACCCCTCGAACGAACTTGGCGACGCATCATTTCCATGATATAATCATGTGTGCTTCAAATAGCAAAAAATAATGTTTTCTGTGTTTCATAACAATTTATTTAACTGTATAAAGGTCATCAGGTGAAAGAATGGTGATTGTGTAAACATGGAAACTTTTGATGTCTTCACATCTGCACATGTCCTTTAGCAAAACACAGAGTCTCAACTGTGACACCGATAAAAAAGTGCATTAACACGAACATACAAATTCAAGGAAATGCAAGAAAGCACCCAAGTGTCCATCTTGTGCAGCTGGGTATTTTTTCTGCTTTTTTGCTTTTTCGTGGGAGCATATATGAGCCGTTAAAACGTCTGCAGACCTCCTACTGTCTGAGCAAAAAGCACACACAACCACAGGTGGGAGTAAACACACACACACACACACACATTAAACAATACACACGCACAGATCACACACTCAACACGACACACTCGCATAAACAAAACCTCCAGGGTGATTTTTGAAGTTTGTAGATGATGTCGGATGAATTGATGACAAACATGTCAGACGGTATAAATGCTGTGATATTCATATACACACACACACACACACACACACACGACTTAATCTCCAAACAAACTGTTTTCGAGGCTGTGACCTGTTTTTGCATCAGAGATGGCCGTCACATTTATAGCTTTATCAACAGACTCTTTGCAAAAATCATAGTCTCCAGAAATAAATAAAATAGTCCCAAAACAATATAAACAAACTGCATTATGATTTATCCAAAGATAATAATTGTATTGTAAAAATATTACACATTAAATATGCCTTTCTGTTGTCAACACCACTAATTCTGGGTCATTGGTAAGTTCTATCTAAATCTCATGAATTCAGTTATAATCACAATCTAATAGTTACACAACACTGTGTGCAATTTAGATAACTCGACTCAAATTGAAATAGGGAACATACAAAATAAGCACATTTTGAATTAAAAGCATTGCAAGCTTAAAATCATACAAATGTCTGACGAGTGTTCAAGAACCAAAACCTAAAGTTCACAAATAAAATGAAATGTGATATAAGCAGAAATGTGTTTGCAATGTAATGTTATTTGTATAACAATACTCGCACAACATTGAAACCACGAACAATAAAAGGAATGAAACAGAAGAATGGCCTCTAAACTGATAGCCGTGACGTAACGTTGGACGCGTGTTACAGAACCCAACACAAAGCCGGGACTGGGGACGGGCTTTCTGAAGAATGCTGCGAACGTTCGGTGGAGGTTCCTGGAATGTTTGTCTTAACACGAAGATGATAAACTTAACGATAAACCAAATTACGCCTGAAAAACAAAACTGAAAAGGCTTGTGGTTTTCATCCAAAAAAGAGAGAGAGAGATAGAGAGAGAAAAGAAAATGTCACGATTTATTTAGGCCGGCACACAATATTTTGTGGAGGATATGGTATTTTAGGCTGACATTTAAACATCCTATGCTTTTGCTTGGTGCCATCTGTGCATTCAAAACCAACCCACGCAGCCCAACTCGCTTTCTCTCTCTCTCCCTCTCTCCATCTCTCTCTCTCTCTCTCTCTCTCTCTCTCTCTACTTCCTCACTCTTGAGTCGATTTCAGAACAGAGTGTACGTGCATTACAACAGCCCGTGATTTCTTCTCTTCTAGTCGATTCCAGAAGGCACGTGTTAATATCGTGTGAATCAATAAAATGGCACTGCAGCTTTGTGCAAACACGAAGAACGGGCGGTTCTGCGCAAAATACGACGGCAATATTCCTGCGCAGCGCGACGGCAAGACTACTGCAGCTGCTCTTCGGAGGAAACGAATCATAGGTTAAAGGTCGTGGGTGAAACAGGTCGTACTTCCCAACAGTTTACAGTGAGGGAATTAAGAGACCATCAACAGCAAACAGAAACACACAAACAGATGCCGACACAACAATGAACGCGTGTAACTACACAACTCACGATGAGATGCACTATATTGAGTTCACAGCATGATATCGAACACCATTTTTCCATTAGAATACCATTACAACCCAATAGCTACGAATTCTTTTTTGTAGTGTGTTTTTGGAATTATTCCAGTATGGATTTAACATCCCACCAATAGAATTCATCACATACCAGTAGAACCATCACATCTTTCATTAAAACCAATACAAATCCCTTTGGAACCATCAAAACCAGTACAACTGCTTTAATGGTTTCTTTTGGTTTTTTTTTAGCAGGGAAACTATTAAAGATGTTATAATGGTTATAGGAAGATTTGTACTGCCTGTAATGGAAAATGCTATGGTTCTACTGGTATGTGATGATTTCTATTGGTGGGATGTTAAGTCCTATTGTAATATTAACCAAAACACACTTCAAAAAACTATTTTGTAATGGTTTTAATGAAAAAACTAATGGTTCATAATAGTACTTTAATGGAAACCATTGGAATTTCTGTAATGGTTTCTGTTGGGTTTCTATAGTTTGTTTTTCATCAGGGGACAGTTTTCAAATACACTTTTTTGTCGAACAGAAAAGGAAAAGTGTTTAGAAAAAAAATGAAACGGATGTGTCACTGAGAGATAAAACTGAATTTTAAAATAAAATGCTATAAGCAATACATTCAATGAACAGGATGTAACAGACGTCATTTTTGAATATACAGTCTGTGACCCTGCCTGTGATAACCAGGCTCCAAATCTATATATCTCAAGCATGATATCAAGACATATTTTGATGGAATATTTACAGTAAATCACAAAAATGACTTCAGTTGGTTTACTGTTTATTGTAGACAGCGAAATAAACGTGTACAGTTCACACGATCAAGACATCAGCAGTCGGTGTGACTTTCACAGACTGCTCAGAGAAACATTACGTATTTCACTGACGCTGTATTAAATCAGTGGCCTTGCTCATTTTCCTCGGTCTAAGCAGAACAATTGTCCCATCAGGCTGCTTTCAAATAACTAATGTGGAAGTCCGCTCCAGTTTCTCTTTGTCTCGGCCGTGTGCGATTTGACAATGGTCCTTTTACAGCGTCTCACCTTACGGACGCTGAAATCGGCTCTTATCTGCTGCTGTGTCATCTTTGTTTTCTCTTGCTGTCACATTCAAACTTTTGGGAGCCCATGGCAATTTGGATTTTGTAGAAGGTGGAGACGGTCACGTCTGTCTGGTATAAGGCTGGAAGGCCTGAATCAATGGCATCCATTTCACAAAGCTGGCAAGCCATATTGAAACGCACGTACATGATAGAGCGGGTTTCCTTATATGATGGATGGCAGGTTTGGAAAGGTCAACAGTATAGGATAGAAAATGATAATCAAGTAAATACTAGGAGATTTGTATCTTTTCTTTCTGTGTCACGTGTTTTAAATTTGATCTACATTCTTTTCTTTAAAAGGGATTCTGTCATCATTTACTCAACTTCGAGTTGTTTCAGATCTGTATACATTTCTTGATTTTGATGAACACAGAGAGAGATATTTGGACGAATGTTAATAACCAAACATATTAAGTTGACTCCCACAGTAGGAAAAATACCACATATTAAGACAAATAAGACATTTGGAATGTAGGACAGCATACCGTTCTTGGGGCACTCATTGTGTTTTTTCCTACTATGGGAGTCAACGGGGGGCAAAAACTCTCTCTGTGTTTATCAGAACAAAGACATTTATACAGATTTGGTACAGCTCGAAGGCGAGTAAATGATTACTTAATTTTCATTTTTGGTTGAACTGTCCCTTTAAGTGTCTATATCACTACAAACATTGCAGCGGTACATAAAAACGTGAATAAAGGACAATGTGTGCATGAGATGAACTGGTTTAAAGAAAGAAAGGCCATGACGTCTTGCTGGTGACTCATTCTAACCTGTACAGCAGTGCGTCAGGTGTCTCTCCTCAAAGAGATGAAAACCAAGGTCGAATGCCAATAATAAAACGCAACTGATCATGTAATCGTAAGATCACGAAATAAATCAACTTTAATAAAGGTAGAGAAATTACTTCCCGTATCTTTCGACGTAGACATCAAAGACATGACAACATGGAAAAGTTGCATGACATGCCCTCATTCCCAGAAACCGTGAACAAAACCATGTGAGGCAAAAATAAATACGACCCAGACAATATTAAATACGGGTTTACTCCCAATTGTTTGAGTGCGGACAAACACGGATTGGTATACAATTTGTGTTGGTCGTTTAAAAAACAAAACCAATCTTTCTATGTCAATAAGCATGAATATTGTTGGCCTGCCCTCTTCTTAATAAAAGTGCTTTAAAGGTTCTTGACAACGATGCCACAGAAGAACCATTTTTGCTTCCACAAAGAACCATCTCTTTCTTACTTTTGTATAATCTGGAGAACCTTTATTCACCACAAAGAACCTTTTGTGAGACAGAAAGATTCTTCGGATGTGAAAGGTTCTTTATGGAACCTTTTAGACAAGATGTCTTCCATGGCATCGAAGAACATTTCGAAGCACCTTTATTTTTAAGAGAGTGTTCATGACAAAATGAAGACAATCAAAGAACATTATTTGGTACTTGGTTCAAATACGCAGTCATGTCTTATACAATACAATATTCAACTTTACTTATATACCTAGCTTTACAGACTACAAACCAGAATGAGTCAAATCCATGTTTTGGAAATAAATCAGAGCAAAGAGAACGTCTGTAAAAGTGCTTCCTTTAAACTCAACACGCACACAAATCATGTGTGTCCACACGCCCTAACATAAACACTCAACACACACAAATCTCAACACACGCCTTTCCAAACTCAACTTTCCTCTCAGCATCCCTAAATTGAGTGAAATTCAGAAACGCAAACAACTCACCAGCTATAGATACAAATGTGAAAACACCACACACAACACATGCACCAGACAGTGTCTTCAAATCTTCCATAAGACAGACGGACAGAATGAGAAGCAGACAGACTTACAAACCCGGCCTCCGTTTCCACTGAGTAAAACTGAAATAGTCAATCTGATACTCATCTCTTATCAAACTATGGTGTTTTCTAAATCTCGCTCACATATTGAAATATTTATACAGCCCTTCTTGAACGGGACACTACGCCCTTGATGTCTGCAATGGCACATTACACAATATTATCTTTGTCTACCCACAGTGTGTGAACTAGAATTCCCTTTTCAAAGGCTACAGCCTACACGCACAACATGCACTTGAAAACAGAAACCTTTCACAATCCCATGATTTCAAGTAAATAATGAGCGAAGATCAAATGAGAAAAAAGAACACACTTCCTCGGGTGTGATGACAAACATGAAAACAGAACACGGCACACGTGCGTGAACAAAGAAAGGTCCATTTATCTCATTTAATATTACTTCTGATTTCACATGTACATCAAATCAGATTTTTTAAGACAAAATAGCAGATTGCAAAATGCAGTCCATTACATCAACATACATATTATGATGGAAATGCAAGTACACTCATTTCTGATGTGACTGTATTTGATCTGATTTGGTAACTGTTTTACACGTGTGTGTGTGTGTGTGTGTGTGTGTGTGTGTGTGTGTGTGTGTGTGTGTGTGCATGCATGCGTGTTTATGGTGAAATGATTAAGGATCTTGAAACCGTTTCCGATGCCCAATGTGTGTGAAAGTTAAAAATGTCATAAAATAACATCAGCCGGTGCTTTTAAAATGTTTGTTTTTATAAGTTAGGCTCATGCACAAATGTTTAGACCATTTATAACTTTCTCAAATGACAGAATTTATAATCTGTATTTGTTATCTCTTTACACTACTTTAGGAACATTTTCAGAAGTAAATATGATTTATTCAGCACCTGACGCAGACAAATCTGTCTGTTAATAAATCATATTTATGAATCATCACGTATTTAACATTTTCACAAACGTATAAAATTGTCCGTCTTTATTTTTAAACAGTATTTATTTTGCATCAAACATTGAATCTTTTATTAAGGTCTCCAGTCTGTGGCAGACACATTACAGACATGGAGGTGAATTTAAGAGGATTTGAATGAGAAAACAAACACTGATCATGAAAATAAATCATATACAGTATAAGTCTTTAATTATATTATATAACATTATGTCAGATCAGGAACTAAAGTGCTAAATGTAAAAAAGGCATATTTTCACATCTTTTTACAAAGCAACTAAAGATCTGTCATTTTGTTTAAAAACTTCTTTAAATAAAAAATGAATCTCTATATTAGAATTTATTCTAATTTTATTTATGATATTTGGCTGTAAAAAAGTTCAAATAACAACTCGTGAAAATACACCACAATTGTTGTGTTATTTATTCACACAAGTTGCCTAAATCTATGCCAAACAATTGCATGGTGTTCGTATTTAAAAATAGCCCAATAATTTGAAGTGGATTGCATATAAAACACAGGCCTAATTTTATTACAAAATATTAAAAGCCAATGAGATGCAAATATCCTTCATTTCTAAAATGAGATGAGAAGCTTAACTTACAGTACAATTTATTGTAGTTCTTATGAAGCAACAGCCCTTATCATTGCCAAATTACTTCTTAATTCTCATCGACCTCATTGAAATCCCACAGAAAGCATCGCACTATTCGGCTTTTATGAGTAATTTACAATGAAAGTCATGAGTTATGGAAACATTGCGTTTATTCACCGCACAGCTCCGTGTGTTTATGACCATTATCACATCGCAATTTCAGAGATTTTTTGAAGTGGTTAAGGTTGGACTTTTGCAAATGAAACTATAATATTAAGAGAGTTTTCTTTGTTTCAAAATGACGAGAAATGACTCATCTGTGTCAATGCGGAGAGCGAACTTTAAAACAGAGCAGCTGCTTCAGCGTGCGTTTGCCGCCCCCTGTCGGCAAAGTGGTATTACTACTGCCTTTACAGACTTGTGTTATCAAAACTAAGCCAATCTGCCTTTCATGAAAGTAAACAGAATTGTACAAACTAATTCTAAATTAATATTCCATTCAAATTCGTCTTTCATCATCTCCTCTGTTCATCCATTTCTCTGCCTCCACACACATATATACATTATTCTCTATATTTACCCAGCTAAATACCCCTAAACATCTTTAGTTTATTAGAATGTCAACATAAATGAATTAGTTCAAGAGAACACTGATTTGAAGAGTAAATGTGACGGTTCATTTGTTCTCATAAAAAGTCTTGTATTCTGAGTGAGCAGCATCTGTCATTACTTTCATGTTTTAGTCACGTCTGATTTTAAGACTTTGGTAAGTGTGTGTGGTGGTCACTGTTTGAGTCAAACCGATCGGCCAATCAAAGAAGCACATTTCACTCTGAGCAAGACAGCCCCCCCCCCCGAGTGAGTCGAGATAGACATTCATCTCTGTAATGTACAATAATAACAAATACTACAAAATAATTTAAGCACTTTTAGAGCACATCTGCCAGACTCACAGTTTACGACCGACCTAATATTGCCATGACAACCTCAGTCAAACGACAGGATATCACTTACTAATCACTGATCGATTCCTCACATATAAACACATGCAAATACAAATATCATCGTGACAAACAGGAGCATGGGTTAATATATAATATGCAATAAATAATGCAAAGAAAAAAGACTAAATGTCTAAACGCTCTTTGTAATCTTTTGAGAAAGGTCTGTTTCTCATCATGATTATTTTAAGGGATTTTTCACATTCTGTCATCATTTATTCAATCTAATGCCAACCCTGTATAACTTAATTTCTTCCACGATAGAACAAATATTGCAGAACATCAGAGCTGGAGGGGATGCAAATCTACAAAAATGACAAAAGTTATCCACACAATCTGTCTGCTTTCCATGTGACATTCAACAGACACTTAATAATTTATAATATTACAGATTTGACTGCACTGACACTGTATTGGACACAAAACTTAATTGATCAGGCAAATAAGGACGCTGTTAAATTATTTTTTATAATTTTCTAATTGTATCACATCTTCTGTTTATTACCGTGAAGCTGCTTTGAAAAAAATATATAAATGTATAAAGTGCTATATAAATGGCATACTTAGGACACCAAATGAAGGTCAAATCACTAAACCAAACTAAAAACGAACTAAAACCATAATTAATATTAATAGTTAATATAATAATATTAAATTAATATTGCTTTATTTCTATCAATCATAAGTTTATTGTTGTAAGATTCACATGTAGGAATTTATATGAATTTTCCACATTGTGAAATAGTTTTGAATTTGAAGATGAGGCCTAAAAATCCTAGTTTGTGAGCATTCACACTTCATTAGGAAACAAAACATGTTCAAGGTTCTGTCCTAAACAACTCCATTTGTGTTTAATAAAAGAAACTAAATCATACAGAGTTTTGGCAAGTAAATGACTTTCATTTTTTGGATGAACTTCTCTTTAACCATGATGAGAATAAACAACATGGTTTTGTTCGTTTCTCTGTAGTCTTTTTCTAGTGAAAGCTAATAAGCCGCAAACCTATAAGATGATAGAGTGATATGCATTTATAATCTGCAATCTTGTAAATGTGCCGAGCTGACTAAAAGCAGTAAAGTCAGAGGACCGTGCACATCTCTACTGAGCATCTGACATCACGCGGCCCTTGAAAAAAATGTGCTGAATCTTACTACTAAAAAGAGACACCTGTTAAAATGACTAAACCATTTCACAAACACTGCACGATTCGTAATTCGGTTAGTTGGGTATGACGGTAAATCGAAGCGAAACCAAGCTCGGATGATCAAATAGGCAATTTGAGAGTCATTTGACACCTGATTCTACTCAAACAACTGATACTCGTCCTTTTCCTGTGACATTAACGCCAGCTCAACGTCACCTTTACCAGAAATCAAAACAACTCGAAAACTATATAAAAAAAAGTTTAAAACGTCACCTTATAATAAAACCTCAGCAGATTCTGACAATGACATTATGTGTAAGAAAAAATGATTACATAAGAAAATAAATGTCAACAGTGTCTATCAAATATATATTTTTAAAGGATAATCCACCCAAACACGAAAATTGTGTCAAGTTCTGGTGAACACAAGAAAGAAATTTGGAAGAATGTAGCAGCTAACATTTCATGGACCCCATTGACGCCCATAGTAGACAAATCAAAATGGAAGTCAAAGGTGCCCCAGAACTGTTTGCTTTCTTACATTCCTCAAAATATCTAAACGGAACAAAAAAATAGACAATGATGTCCCAGAAATATCAGTTGCTAACATTCATCCAAATATCTTTATTTGTGTTCGTCAGAACTTGAGGGCGAGTAAATGATGACAGAATTTTCATTGTTGGATGAACTATCCCTTAAAGACTGATGCTGTACAGTGTGTTAAAGTCCCCGTGAATTAGAAGTTGCGATCGTTTTTACTTCCGTATTTTGACACATTTTCGAATGAAATGGAATTTCGAATAAGAAAAATAGTGGGTGTGACTTTCGTCTTTCTCTGTGATTTGATTGGTTGTTTAAAAACAGATCTTGCATTTTGAAATGAGTTTGAAGGGGAGGAGTTGACAGATGCTCCGCCCAAGCCGTCTTACATATGTCATTTGAGATGGATAATCATTACAGGGCGGAGCTGTATTTTAAAAATGTAATTAAAGATTATGAAAGGACACGATTTTTAAAACTAGAATGACCCACATTGATAAACTACTAACAATAAACACTGAAATATTTCATGAACAAATAGGCATTGCAAATTTTAATTTCACTGGGACATTTAGAGATAATCTTACATTTAATTTGAATAATTGAGTCCTTATTTTGTGTGATATTGAAGAGAAATCGTCATTCTATAATATCAAAAGTTACTCAATTATGGTCACCAAATGACGTGTGCAACATCTAGAATGTGAGGTTGATGAAAAAAATTACGTGGTCCTTTATCTCAAGTGAAAACATAAATACACTTACACCCTAACATTTATACTAAAGTCATCTTTATCTATCATTTCTTCTTCAGTATTTACATCAGCAAACATGACAACATAAAAGAAAATAAGTTCAAGTCACACATACAGCACTACTTTCCGAAAATGCAAGATGCGCCGCAGAGAACGAAAAATGGCGCGTATCTGTTTTCATGACAAACATTAAGCATTAATTTCAGAAAGTACACCTGCATTAACACCTCCACCACCACTGAGAAACAACAACATTCCTACATCATCTCATAAAGATTTGAAGACAACCCTGCATACATGTCAATGCATACATCAAAATATATATCTTACCCCTCGGCCGTTCGGTCAGAAAAACAAAAAATGCACTCAACAAAAGCTCCTTCTCACTACACAGTTGAAACTCTATTGTTTAACACTGTCAGGCTTTGAGAAAGTTACCGCGCTCTAGATCAAGATTAAACGACTAATTACATTTTTCTAGTTTCTTTTTTTTTTTGCTGGGTAAGATTGCTGAGTCATATCTGTCATAGCAGCCCACACACCCCCACGCAATGCCTCGCTGCATCATGGTCCCTGGAGCCGGCGGTTTACGCCATCACATCTGACGTTCTGCACTTACTGTAAATGGTTCACTAGTGTGTGGTACATGCCTTCATAAAGGGCTTATTTTACCATGCTGCACGCTGATATGAAAACAAAACCTTCTTGCATGTCTGCAACACGACTAGTTTTGGGTGGAACTAGCTACTAAGTAATTAGTTACTGTACTTTTCCCTTGAAAAAGTAAAGTGAGGGATTATCCTCATTTTTTCTGTAGTTTAATTACAATTACTTTTGATGTAATTCAACTTAATACTTTGTGTAATACATGTGTGTCAATAGTGGAATTGCAATTAAAATTTTAAGTCTGACTTTTAAATCTGTGCTTTAATGTATAATCCTCACATTTGTAATACTTTGGTCAGTTAATAAGACTAGTGTTTTATACAATTTATTTGAATGAATTAAATGGGCCGTTTGGTGTCTATGCTTGGTTAAATTAACTAATCTAGGTTGATAAGATATAGAAAGTAATTAGTAATTAAATACTTTTTTGGAGAGAGTCATTTGTACACTAATCTCATTACACTATTGAATATGTCATTAGTAATTTAATACTTCTTTAGAGTAACTTACCCAACACTGCTCACGACTCTTTGTGTGCGAGTGACGGACAGTTCTGGACTCTCTTTGTGATGCAAACGTTCTTAGACATCTTCAGTGAAGCTCATTTTAACTGGAAGATTTACAGTCAAAAATCATTTGGATATTAAGTAAAGAACATGGTCAATGAAGATATTTTGTAAATTTCGTACTTTAAATATATGAAAACTTTCTTTTTTTAAAAGAGTCGATGGCTTTCTACAGTGCCTCTGATTAACAACTTTAAAGGCAATTTTCTCGTTATTTTGATTCTTCCGCTCCCTCAGATTCCAGAGTTTTAAACAGTTGTATCTCCGTCAGATATTATTGTATCCTTACAACCCATACATCGATAGATATCTTGCATATTCAGCCTTCAGATGATGTAAAATCTAAATAAAAAAAGACCCATAAGACAGATTTTGTTGTCCAGGGTCACAATTGTGGTTTTACTTCAAACACTACGGTTAAACTAGGGTTACAGAAGTAAAACCATGGTTAATTATTATAAGGGAATTATTTGGATATAATTAATACTGTCCCTGTTGAAAAAAACAACATATGCTGGTTTGGTTCGTTTTGATGCTGGTTTGCTGGTCTGTGCTGGTTTAAGCTGGTCCTTAGCGGGTGATGTGCTGGTCCAAAACATACCCAACATAGTATATGCTGGTTTTTCAACAGGGGTTTTTATATACAGCAGGTTGTCAAACAAACAGTTTGCATGTTAGCGTTAGCTCCCAGCTAAAGGATTTTGCTTTTCTTTAATGTTCATACATTGGTGTGAAGGCATTGGCACTTCCATTCCTTTGAATGCGAATGACAAAAATAGAAATAAAATAAAAATATTCTGCATTGCACAAGGTTGGGTAACAATACCAAAAAGGATGAAAGAACGCATACTGTTAAAGTATAGTTTACCCAACAATTAAAATGAGGTCATGATTTTCAAATCTGTATAAATTACTTTTATTCTGACGGACATAAAGAAAGATATTTGGAGAAATGTTCCGTTTTCAGTTCTCGAACATCATACACTACCAAAGTTGGTTCTGTTGATCACAAAATGAGATAATTTGAAGAATTTGGGGAACAGACAGTTCTGGGGCACCTTTGACTACCATTTCATTTTTCCACCTACAGCAGTTGATTATGTCACAGAACTGAAAACTTACATTCTTCCAAATATTTTCTAAAATAAATCATGAGATGACATGAGGGTGTGTAAATGATGAGAGAATTTTTGGGTGAACTGTCCCTTTAAAATCCAGCTGAGACGAATACTCCGCATGAGCACATCTGGCACACTTTGTGATGCATTGACTCTAATCCTGTGGATGGTTTAGAACAGACAGCGTGTGAACTGGTATGTGGCCAGCGTGAGCATGCGCTCCTGCCTACAGTCAAGCTAAACATAGAGCAGAAGGGGCTGTTTATTCCCACGCTGGATTGGGAAAAATCTGAAGGGTCTCTGGGAAAAACAGGAGGTCACATTGATTTCCTTTTTCATCCCGGAGACAATTAACTCCAGGATGTACAACACTGACTCATCAAAGCTAGCAGGATGATACACGTACACTGTTTTACACCACCAAGTTCACACTTATAAAATGAAGTGAAGTATTAATAATACTCCACAGCATCCCAGATTTTGGGCCGATTATCATTTGTACAATTGTTCAAATTCAGCTACTGTGGTGAGGCGATGGTACATTTGTGGTTTCAAACATATAACATATTTTTTTACTATAGTAAAACCATGGTTCATTTTTCTAAGGGATGAGTCGGAAAAGGAAAATGCTGTTGAACTAAAATGTCATTTTATTTGCAGCGCAATGACTTCAATCAGAACAGGGCGCCGAAAAATAAAATGCTGTCGATAAATGATTGAAGCAAAATCAGATTAGAAGTTGTGACGTTAACCAGAAGCGAATATCATAAACACACTGTAATTCTTGACCATAAACTACCGTAATGAAATCATTGTTTCGATGACACAACTAGAAGTGTCGGTCTGATTTGGCCCGTATTGAAAGCAAATACTAGAACATATGTGTTCATATCAGCAAAAAGTATTTTAGTACACGAAAGTATTTTGATGTCTGAATTCAAAAATATTTATCCATCTGAAGTATCCATTTGGGTAGATATCCTCCTGGTTAAAAGTCATAATCGTTCGTCAATCTTTCAGACACAACGTATCAGGTAAGAGATCAAACAAGATGCAGAACACACTAAAAGTGATGTCACGCAGAGCCCATCACCTGACCCAACATTCTTCTGCACCACACGCGCAGCTGTACGTCATCTGCTTCTCCCATTCAAAGCCCACCGGCACGCCGTAAATATTGATCAGATATTGACTTACCATTCACCGGCTCTCCTGACAGCCGCACGCTCAGCACTGAACAATACCAGAACAGCAGAAAGAAAGGAAAGCAAAACTTTCCTCCCCCTCACAAACACACCCGTCTCACAGGCTCACAGGGATGCAGATGACTCAAAGAGCCGAGGAGAACCAAAGGCCAACGGTACGGAACATTTCATGACGCTGAGTCACCAAACCACAATTTCCTCTCCCCCGCATGCCTCTCATGGCTGCTCAGATGACTGGTCAAGTTCCCATAGAGCTGCACGGGGGGGGGAGAGGGGGACGCACGCTGACCCCAGAGAGATAGCCCAGAATGTGTGTGTGTGGGAGAGATAAAAACGAAATGAAACCAATTTGTGTCACAGATGCTTCAATTTTACATAAAGAAATTGTTAGGGCTTATTTTAAGGTTGTGGGTCTGTTGGATGGTGAGGGTCTCTACTTCAATGCCATGTTGAGTGTTCTACACAATGTTGTCCTTTAACCTTTCTTAGATAAGTCAAAGCAGTTGAAACTGACCGATTAGCAGCTAAACCGATAAGTACAAACTATCTCATTGCATTTGAAAAATAAGGTTTCCCTATCTAAAATACCCCAGAAAACATGCTGAACACGAATGATCCCCATGAAGACATCCTACAGTATACTTTAGCATTCTCTACAGCAAACTTCAGTGTCATACATTTTAGTATTGTATACTATAGCATTAGTATAATTAAAGCATGTCATCCTTCAAAAAAATGCCTGCACAAATCACTTTTGAAGGGTTTTTATGATCTAGTTCCATTTTAAAGTCAAGTACACTTTTGATTTTAGTTATGTTAATATTTTAAATTAGCTTTTATTTTGAGATTTTTTGTATTTGTGTTAATTATAGTTAAAGTTTTTGCAATCTGGGTATATGATTTTGTCATTATATATATATAATTCGTTTGTTGATTTTTAATGTTGCAAAATAAGATTAATTTATTTGTATTTTAGTTTATAGTTATAATTTTACTTCTTTAAACTCAATTCAGTTTATTTTTGATGCAACATTTTAAGTATTTCCCCCCAAAAATTAGGTCAATATTTTATTTGAGTTCGATGCAGGAACGTTTTAAAAGTTTTAATTTTAGTAAACCAAAATAACCTTGAGGGACATCATGAAATCATCAATCAAAAGCGTCTTCACTTATACTCAAAGTTTAAACTTTTAACACGGCTCCTTAACCCCATTGTTCCGATATTCAATTTTTTAAATTAGCTTTTACATGTATGGTTTTGGAAACCGTTGCATAAATTACTATAGTATAAATAGCTATATTATTAGACATTAGCCAAACACAAACCAATGACTAGAAATTATGTTGCTTTTCAAAGGGATGTGCTGCTGTGTCCCCCCAGAACAATCTTTCACATCACCTGTGCCACTGTCTAAAGTGGAAACATACTAGCTACACCTTAGCAACCGTTTAGCAGCTTCCTGGCAACCGGCAAAACAATGCAGTATCGCTCCAGCGACTTTTGCACAGACGAGTACTAATCTATTCTAAACTCATATTTAACCATTTGAGCCCTGAAGATAACCTACATATGTCTACTAACATCAAAAAATACTGTAGGGTATATATGATCCTTTTTACTATGGTAAAATGCAGTATTACAACTATTATTACTGGTTAATGAATCAAAATTAAAACACTTTTGTGAGATTCAAAATGAGCAAGAAGACACTGGCATTAGCACAGCAACACTGCAAAAAATGATATTCTTCCTACACATTTTTTTCTTGTTTTCTAATAAAAATATTTAAAACGTTTTAAATTATGATTCATTTACATAACAAGAAAAATGACTTAAGATATTTAGTCTTGTTTTATGAAAGAAAATATATGAACTAGGTAAGTTTATGCTTAAAACTAAATTATAAACAGTAAGCTACTGGCAAACCGAAATTACAGCAACGTTTTGCCTAATATACCACAGTTCTTTGTAATGCAGGTATTGCAAATATATTTTATGCATCACAACAAATGTTAGAAAAGCACCCAAGTATTTTTGTGTGATGGAATATGCAACTTCTACAGTACTTCTGATTTGGCACTGGATACACAGTATTTCGGCCTAATTCAATACAAAGTTACTTTATAAACCAAACCGACACAAGTAAAAACATTTCTTCTGAAGTGAAATCTGCAGCTGAAGTTAACAATGTCAGAGAAAAGAAAACTAGTCCGGATTAAGGTCTGCTATATATGAACATGCACATTTTGAGCTTTGCAATAGCGAATACTGTATGACTCATTATGATGTGGATACTTCGCCCCCTCGATGAGTAGATCATCTCTGTTTCAGTTTTACATCATCACCCAGTGACACGCCAAAGTCATTTAGGGTCATATGTGAACTTTTACAGAACACATGTGCATCACTCCATCATGCCATAAGAATACAAACTAGATTTAACAACCTGTCAGTGTTCTGAAGGGCAGATCATTAAAGAGAAAATGTCTTCATGTCATTTCAAACCCTTCTTCTGCAGAATACAAGTAAAGATATCTTGAAGAACGCGAACAACATTGACCCCATTGACTTACATTGTATGAACACAAAACCACCAAGACATTTCTCAAAATACCTTCTTTTGTGTTCCACTGAACAAAGAGTTAATATACAGGGTTCGAATGACACGATGGTGAATACACGGCACACTATTTCCAGCCAATTGAAGTCCACTAAATGCAGTAAAATCCTGGAATGTTTTCATCAAAAACCTTCATTTCTTTTCCACTAAAGAAACAAAAACATAAACATCTTGGATGACATGAGGTTGAGTAAATTATCATAAACATTTATTGTGAAAGTGAACTACTCCTTTAAGTCACCTTGAGGCCCTCTGAACGTTTTTGTCGAGGCCCTCTAGTGGTTAACAGACACAGCTCAATGAAAAGAAGATGAGCCGATAAATCGAGTCGATAAAAGTGAGTCGTTTCTGAGGCACTAGAATAACAAATGACACACTTCCCCTTCACGAAACACATACTACAGGAGGACGGCATCTTTCCAGAAAGTGTTTAGCATTTCACACTTCAGACGTCACACCTGCGCTTAAACACCCAAAAACCGACATCTCACATCTTAGCTGCTAAATGGTTTTAAAAGTTAGAAAAATGAAACTGGAACGTTCTGTGGTGAATATAGAGAGCAGCAGGAACCCAACACCATTTGCATCACAAAACAGGGTGAAGAGGTGAGAGTGAATTTTACTGTTCCTCCTCGTCTATCTGCTCGGCCCGAGACAACGTCACCTGCCTCCAGCACGCAAATCATTTGCATGCAGAAAAATGCTTGGTAAACTAACTTCAATTTTTATTGAAAGCCACGCCCCCGTGTTCCGCGTGCAGCTGCGTCTCTGTGAGAACTCTCTCCGCTCGCATTCTCACTGGATGTGATCCGTCACCCTCACAAAACACCTGATCAATATTCTCCTGTTACACGCTCCCTGGGGACACGGCATCCCATCAACGCCTGAGAGCAGTCTGTCAAACACAAAAGAGCCTTAAAGACGTTCAATAATCATTTGAGAAAGCTCACACGACCGGTGCGTTTAATCCTGCGCATTTCTATAGACTGAAAGAAAGGCTTGTGGCTATTGTTTGACACGCCAAGATGATGATTCCTGGAGTTTGTACTCTGGCCTGTTAAGAAAATAGTAAAAGTTTGATCGTAAAAGGTTCTTGGCAGACAGGTTGCTAAGACCATGTGCTTAATATATTTTAACGAGAAATAATAAAGATTAATTTAAACGTAGGTTAAAAAATTTAGTTTACTTTAGTATTTACTATAAAGTAATAACTACAGAAATTGTAGTGTGCTTTAAATCTACACTACAGTATGCTAAAGTTTTACAGTGTAGTAAATACTTGTATAGGCTACTTTAATCTTTAATACGATAAGGTATAAAAACACTATAACATCTGGGAACCTCTTGTCATGTCAAACCTGTATGAGTTTCTTTCTTCCACAGAACACAAAAGAAGATATTTTGAAAAATGTTGTCGACCGAACAGCGATGGCAGCCATTCACTTGCATTCGTTTTGTGTCCATACAATAGAAGTCGATGGGTGACAGCCCTGTTTGGTTATTGACGTCCTTCAAAATATCTTCTGTTTTGTTCTGCAGAAGAAAGAAAGTCATACAGGTTTAAAAAGAGGATGAGTAAATGATGACCGAATTCTCATTTTTGGGTGAACTGTCACTTTAAATAAAAATGATATTCAGCAACAACAATGTAGCCAGCACAATAATGTCTACTGTATACTTCAAAGGTTAAGAAGACAACACACAAGAAGAGATATAATGAATCAAAACAAACATTTCACATACTTTAAATATGTGTCTCCACAACTGTTAACCTTAAACTAATTTGCATCGTGTTTAGCCTACTATTCTTAATAAAAATGAATAGGATGGGAACTATTGAGAATACAAATAACTAGACGAAAGTTTTAGTACTAAACGTAGACGCTAGACCACTGAAATTGATAGAAAAAACGAAAAACTTTCACTGTTTACCCAAGAAAATAACGCAGCTGGCCGTTTACCTTTGTGTTTCTAGCAGTCCTGCCCGGTCCAATATGGCGGCGCACTTGCTTGACACGTCGCAGACATTTATTTTCAACGAACAAACATACAAGTTTAGCTCATTTATTACTTGTCATTTAAGTCTCACATTAACACAATAATTCTGTACGATACCTTTGTTAGGCGCTTATTTAAAGGAATTCTGTATTTTTTTATGTTTCTACAATAACAATAAACACTTAAGGGTAGCTGATGCGTATTCCTCAATATAAATACAATATAAATACACATCACAGGCAGTTTAAAAATTCATGAAATGAACCCTCACTGCGAACACTGTGATCAAGAAGTGAATTATGAACTAAAGAATGAACCCTTTTGAGAACGGAACCACTCGTTTCTAATGACGCAATTTGACTCGCAGGTCAGGCGGGTTAAAGGTCACTATCATCCTGAGTGCCGTACATCAGAAATGTTGCAAATGCTGCCACCTTGTGGATCAAAGAAGAATTACCAGATAGATTCTGTAGGACTTATTCTCTCAACACTGATGTAAATCACTAGACAAAATATATAAATATATACCCATTGTTGTTTGGGTATTCATTTAAAACACCATTTTTAACAAAACAGCTAGATGTATGTATAAAAACGTCTAGAAACGGAACTAACAAGATTAGATGAAAAATAAAAAAATAATGCAGAAAAATGCATTGTTGCATTTAATATAGAACTCCAATTTCTAATCCATTTTCTAATGTACGTAGGATACTGTGTTTTTTTAATTACATTTTTTGATCAAGTTACTCAGATTTGGCGAATCTGTCAAAAAGATAGTGGTTTAACTCCACTGATTTTGTTTTGAAATAATGTAAGCGTCCTGCGATTTTGACAGTAAATGGTGTAAATTTATTCATTCCCCCCTCAGATAAAGTATGAATCAGTGTTTTTAAAATGTCCACTAGATGGCACACTAGGCTAAGAGTAACACGTGGCCAAGTTCACAGCACACGGCTGGTATTTTAATCACCATATAGGTTTCTCTTATTTATACATTGCTAAGTATTGTTTTATAGTATTTTCTTATCTTTCCGAGTCTTACAGATCATAAAGACAAATCATGCCTAGTGATTTTGTGGTTTCGCTCTCACACAGTCAAACATGGAGCTAAAGATGAATCTCATCAAAGTTTGAATTACTAGGCGTTATGTGAATCCATGTAACCACCAGAATACTGCAAAATGTCTCCGATACAGTCATTTCAAACCCATCTAAAGCAGAACAATAGAGTAGACACAGACTTTTTATGAATGTAAGTTTCAATCTCACCACTTCCGTCTCTCTACGGCCACCAGTAACAGGTTTTACTGGAAACCAAAGTTGCCTAACTAAAAGTGGAGGTCGGGGCAGTGTAAAATGACAAATGTGAACATGGTGCGTTTCGTCTCCATGAATAACTGGGTTTTCTTTACTTCAGACAATAAGCACAATAACAAAAACACAGAGTCAACTCTGTGGCCTACGTGGAAATGGAGGCACATTCATGCTGTATATTCCACGTTCCTGAATTTTAACTTGCCTAAACTAACATGGTTGTCTAAATAGATCATGTTTCCAAAAATACATCCTAAAACTACCAACATGGTAGTGTTTAATAGTAATCCACTCATTATTTGTCATTCAAACTCTGTCTTTCCTGGTAGTCACACTGTTAACTACAGTGAATTGATCAACTGTAGTCTATACTGTAGTACACTTTGATATTTGGGGTCATGTGCGTTTAAAACAATAGAAATCAACAGCTAGGACTTTATTTTACAGTCCTGTTTTACACCGGTGTGTACTTCTCAGACCAACAGCCTACCAAGCCCGTGTGGCTGACAGATTGTGCAGCCTAAGTACACTTAAAAGTGCACACATACTGTAAAATAAAGTGCATAAAATCCCCTCTATAGTCATACACTTATGTAGCTTTTAACTGTTCACGTGCATGAAAACGAAAAAAAACTTTACAGTTAGAAACATAGTTGATATCCAGTTCGTAAAAACCAAGTGGGCGTTCACGCAGGACGCGTTTTGCGTCACGTTTCGACTTCGCGAGGCGCCGCGCTGACGGGATCTGCGTCTGCAATCAAAACATCGCGAGATCGATGGTCTTCGACGTCACAATCCGATGGTGTCTGCGCATTGCAGCGCCGCGCGCAGTTGTCGAACACACCTACTTACTACGTGACTCTACACAGACGCCAGTAACCGCAGGACGGGCCTCTCATAACGGGTCAAACGCGAATGCTCGGATGGCAAATGCACTTTATTTTTAAACAGGGAACAAGAATGCGCTTTGATCTGAAGAGTTTATATTATTTCGTCTGCTTTGCTCCACACGGCGCATATCACGCAGTACGCTCGTGCGTTGCCATATGCAGATCTCGACGCACCCGCGCGCACACATATATTCCAATTAAGTGTCTTTTTCTGAAGAGGAACAGGAAGTGAGAAGCACTATCTCATGCTTCCACCGCAGGCTTCCTCTTATCTTCACCGAGCGCCCAATACGACTAAAAATGACCCGTAAGAACTCATCTAACGCGTTTCTTTGCTTTTCAGTGAATGACAGTGTGTTATTTCGCGTAATATGCAGAGAGTAAATCCGCAGAGTACAGATCTAATGCTGAGGTCTCGTGCTTCAGGTGTCCGTTCAAATTCTGACTCATTTCTGTACGAGAGCAGATGTGTGCGCCTAACAGTAAGAGTTTCAGACATTAAATAGAATGCAAAATGATGCCCAAGCAAGCTATTTATGACATTTTAAAAAAATAAATGCTTCATGTTGACAACAGTGCATTTCAAGTGGAGTTTTAGTCTGACTTACCCAGAGACTCGAGCTGCGCTTGTGCGCAAGTTACCAAGGGACTTTGGAGAGTCTGCGCAAATGCGCACGGGCAAGTTCCTCTGTGAATATTCAAAAAGCACCCTTCTTTATCGTTTTCCCTCGTCTGAAATCACGCACGTTCTTCACTTGACTCATTCATGTGGAATCGCAGGTCCGCAGACAGACTTTCTCTTGAGCTCTCTTGGTGACGCCCACTTCATCCGACACACGATTCAAATGCTCTCTGTAGATTGTGAATGAACGGTCGCAGTCAACGCCTTGACAACAGTGACTTCTGTTTCCCGACTCCAATCATCGCTTTGAAAACTCCATGGCGCATTTGAAGTCAATGAGCGCATGGTGATGTGCGCCGGACAGTGCGCAGTTTCGGGGTTAAGTGTCCCGGCATTAAACTTTCAAAGACTTTTCAAATATAAACAAGAGGAAATGCACACCAGCAGTGGTTAAGTCAACACCAGGGCCCGTTTCAATAAGGAAGTTCAACCAACACCGAGTTTAAATCTGAACTCTGAGTTGATTTACTCAGAAAATCGCTACTCTGAGTTTTCATCTTATTTGAGTAAGTTCACCCTATAGGTCACGCGCGTGCACCGTGGCTATGAAAAGCCATCATCAATTGAGTGAAGATAGCACGATTCACCATGGCAACGCCACGTGACAAAAAGCGCTCTGTTCATTTCTCGCCAATCGAATTAGATGAACTGTTACAAGTATACGGTGAATATGACACATATTCATATAAAAGAGCAACACAGCCGCAGCAGCAGAAGAAAGAGAGTTGGCGAGGGAGAAAAGTGCTTCACGTGTTAATGCGCAAGTTTATATGTAAATCACTTTTATATTTTGTTGAAACTGTGAAAATGGGAATTATATTTAACTCTCTGTCTCTCATGTAGGTGCAATCCTTCTGCAATAAAAAGATCTTGGCAGCAGCTGAATATGAAATACAATAACATCATTCATTCAGGAAAGTTGAAAGAAATAAAATACTCTTGCTAGTAGGATGCCTGATTGGGAAATGTTAAGTATACTACTTAAACTGGACTTTAAAGTTAAGATAAAACGTACAAACCGTGCTTCACAATTCTCTGTCGACATAAATGTAACTCTCTGCGAATTAATGCAGCTTCCTCATCTACGGGTTCCTGAATTAACGGACATGTCATTTTAAGGTCTGTGTGACTAAATTGAGCGCGATAAGGAACACGAATCAATAAGCAAATGGCTTATGCAGTTTCAACACGGAACATGCTTCGAAAAGTGGTGGAGGTTGTAACAAACTCTGGATTTGCGGAATAAAACCTGCTCCGGACCAGGTTAGGTTCATGGAGTATGTTACTCTGGTTAAAATACCTCGGTTTCTGAAATGGGCTTGACTTACGGGATTGACATACCTCGAGTTCTGAAACCAAAAACCCAGAGTATTCCGTTTTCTGGGTTTGACTTACTCTGGGTTTGCACTTACCCTGCTTTCTGAAACGGGCCCCAGATGGGTGAAACATTGACAACTCAATTCAAAACATTTTGAGATTTGTGGGATACACATTCGGGCATGCAGCTGGACTTAAATGCTCTTTATAAGAAATAGTGACCGGTCTGATCATCTACAATGACTTGATCTCGGAGTTAAAAATTCCCAGGTCTGCTCTTGTTCAGTTTTATTCTCAACCAGGTGGCAAAAAAATGATTTCAAAGAATTTGGGTGTGTATGGGAATCTCAAGCGCGGCTCTCCAGGGAAGGCCTGTTCCTGCATGCTTTGAACGCTTGTCAATTAAAGTCAAGGTCACGGGGGAGAATGACCTACACGGTTGAATGTGACTGCATTGTGATGTCACAGCAGAACAAAGAGAAGTCCTTGAAACGCTCGGCGTCCTGATATGACTAATCATGCCAAATATAGACGTGGGTTTGTAGATCTGGGGGATGTCCGATGGCGTTTGAACAGGGCATGTTTGGTTGCGTCAGACGAGACTCGAGGCGAACACACAAATATGTCAAATACGAAACTGTATTGAAGCTAAACACGATGGAGATCTGACGGCCCTTTTTCTCAGAGTTGCACGACATCATTGTTCACATTCCAAACATTCTCATATCCGCTCTCTGTGACATATCAAAGTATAATGAGCGACAGTCCAAATATGATACAACCTGAGTACCACTAAAGAAAGTGTGCAGTTCCTTTAGATAACAAAATGAATCTTCTTGTGACGTCTACGGCGGCACAGATGGTTAACAGATCTAATGGTGTAATGAGAAGCGTCAGCAGGCAGGAATGCCCAGACATGTGAGCAGAGGTTATTTCAGGTCACTTTCTTCTGTCAGAGCGGTACGTCTTTATACACAGCCTCCCAGCGGTCCCGTGTTTTTCTCGAGCGATGGTTAACTGTGGGTGTAACTATACCACACACATAGTTTTATGCGATCAAACAGCACGGCCAGAATCAGATCAAAAGTATTTGGAATCTTGAACATGTCTGAATGTAACTACACTGAGAACAGAATAATTCAACAAATTCAATTTTGTCTGAGTTTTCCTCATGGACTTTCTAAACCTGGTCGACTTTCTTTCTTTAGCAGAACACAAAAGACAACACTGTGAAGAACGCTGATAACCAAACTGCACATCAACACATGACCACCGAGACATTTCTCAAAATATCTTCTCTTGTGTTCCACAGAAGAAAACCACGCGAGGGGAACAAATTAATACAAGTTTCATTTATGGCTGAGCTGTCAGAAAAACACACTCGTGATTTTTTACGTATGTCGACTTGACAAAGTTCATATCACTTCACATTTTGAAATCGCACAACAGAACTTTCACTTCAGTGTGGTTTGGTTCACTAAAAGAGTCACACAGGAAAGCACAGAACAGCGACGTGGCTATTCAAATAGTGTGGTATGTGAGAGGGTGGGTGTGTGTGCGCTCGTGTTTTCCTGGCAATGGGATGGTTTTCATTTATGGAGGAATGCTCGTGTGATTCTTGTTTTGCTGAACTACAGTAAATAAAGCAACGGACAGTGAGAGGAAATGCGAGCGATGTCTGATGATGTTTTGGGAGTTTGTTAGGGCGTTATCTTTAATGCCTAAAATAAATACAGACACATTTTTTTATCAAAAAATTCCTCAGGTTTATTGACTGCATTATCATAAGTACAAATATAGATACAAACTATTTACATTGGAGCGGCAATCCTTCCTCTGCATCCCGTTTCACTTTGGAACTTCCAAAGACGCCAGATCTGATCGTTATTTTACGTAATACATCTAAAGAGTCGATAGAAAGGGAGGTCACAGCAGGCGAGAGCAAGACGCAGCGCTGACCCGGCGTGCCTGATCAGAAGAGATCCGTCTGAACTCCAGACCCGTGATTCTGTAGAAGCAGCGGACTCAAACGCAGCAGAGCACGTACAGGAACACCCAACTGACTGCTCTTCAGGAGCAACTCTGGGAAACAAGAACATCCTGAACACAGGTGGGAGAAAAACCACGTCAGGAGAGAACGTTCAGGACGGAAGATGATGAAAATTTTGTTCTTCTAGACTTCTGCTTTATATAGATTTGCATAAATGTTTTTTGAGACCACAACACAAGAAACTATGTTTGTAAGACTTTTAAAAAACCTGCGATTGTACCTTCAAGATCAGAGGTCATAATATTTCTGAGGCTGGGGATGGAATGATAGACGAGGAAGCAGGCCAGCATGTTGACATCGCTGCCGTTGTTTATCGGCTCTCCTCTCAAGTATGCCTGCAGAACCTGACTGTTCTCTGTGTGTGAAAGAGAAAACACGACGCTTCAAAGTTGATGTCAACCTTTTAGATAAACACAGACGGTGTGCACAAGTGACCATAAAGTGATGTCATAGATGTCTTCACCCTGTCGTTAAGAAAGATGTTTTATGCGTGTTGTGTAGCGAAATTCAACTTGGTTTTGCGAAAAAATAACAAAAAACTTAAGGAGTCAGAATTGTACTCAATGTTTGCTCGCTACTATTTAGAAATATTTATAGACCAGCATGTAGAAATCATTGGATTACTGATGTTGTGTCTCACCACAGATCCAGTGGTCCAGAGCTCGGTCCGCCGCGCTCTTCATGACGGGCAGAAACTCAGACGTGAGCATCAGACTGCGGCCGTGAGCGTCTCGGAGTCTCTGCTGTAGAACTCTGCTCTCACACACTTCCAGAACCAGCTTCATCTGCCAAAGACTGAAGGTCTCCAACAGATCGGCCCGTTCCAGGGTGTGCACGGCCTACAGACACGTGCATGAATGTTCATTCCACTGAAACAAAATCTTATTCATAGTTTGTTTTTAGTGTCGCTGCTGGGACTGTGGTTAGGTTTGGTGTGTTCACATGATGTTTATAAAGATACTTGTTCCAAACCTGGGCGTGCTGCCTTCCTCATATTTACTCTTCAAACAGCAGCACAACAGACTTTATAAACTGATTGGTGGTCAGAAAATGTGTTACTGGGGATTTTTTAGTGTTGGGTCAGTTTCTTTACTCTGTTGGTGCCAAAAGCTTCACAATGTTGGTGGTGTGAATCCGAGACTATTTCAAAGAAACTGTGTTACGCTGTGTCTAAACCGGACGCAGCCCGATTTTTTTTTAATTATAATTGTTTCTAATGTGTTTTATAATCCCTTGTCGCGGCACGATTCCAGTGTAGACACGGTGTTAGCATTAGCATTAACACCTGTGTGCTATTTAAAGAATGGTTCATCCAAATATGGAAACGTCTATAATTTTTTCACTCTCATGTGGATTTAAACCTGTATCTGAATCTTTCGGAATACAAAAGAAGATATTTTGAGAAATGTCTCTGTGGTTTTGTGTTCATACAATGGAAGTCAATGGGGTTCAGTGTTGTTTGGTTGTCAACATTCTTCAAAATATCTTCTATTGTGTTCTGCAAAAAAAGAAGTCATACAGGTTTGGATGAACTTTTTTGAGTAATCTCTGCGCGGACAGCACCTCAAAAAAAGACAGAGCACCTCAGACATGACGTATTTTGTGTGCAAACTCCGGAAGCGATTTAGCATTTTAGCACTTCCGGTTCCATCGCCCCACAGTCTATGCGTTTTTTTTTATGGGTTTCTGGTAAATTACCTGAAATAAGACCTGTGATTAACAAAACCCCTAATTGATTTCACGTTTTAATCTAAGACATAAAACACATCGGTTAAAACCTGCTTGGTGGTGACGTTGATATCGAGCGACCGTAGTGTAGTGTATTGTAGTGTAGTCTGTTTATACTGTAGTCTCATGTTAGCTTTTTCCTTTTGCGATAACAACAAATGTGAAATAACAAATGGTATGTCCATTTGTAAAGATTATCTTGATAGACACAACGTGTGAACATCATGAAGATTTGTTAATCGCAGATCTTATATTTTGCGAACATTCAAAAGTCTATGGGAGAAATGTACAGGCTTCGGTCTAGGGAACCAACACGGCGCTAACTTATGGGCTGGCCTACAAAAATATGTGATGTCTGCACCACTCCATCGAGTCAAGGGTTGAAAAAGAGCAAAAGAATCTGTGATGTGCTTTATTCTAACACACCTGGTCTATAGAGATGTGTGTTGGAAGCATCTCTGGGTTTTCCTGTGTTACACATTCATACAGAATTGCTGAAAATAAGGCCACCGTCTCCGGCTTCTGTAAAAAAAAGTGTCAGAAAAATGTTCAAGCACAGCATTTATAAGTGAGACACCAGTGAGAATGTGTGAATGAATGAACGCCCCATCTGTGGCGACCGCTACAGACAATAGTGTTCCAGCTAACACATTTACTGTAAATACACACAAAATGATGCAATGACGCACGGGATATTTATAAATGCTCAATGTGAACAGCACTTCGTGGAGAGTTTCACTGGTTTCCTTGCACAGATAGTAAGTGAATAAAAAAACTTTGCAGTGCTAACATGTGTTAAGTTCAGTTAAAGTGTTTAACTTTCAACACAGTTATTGCACAACTTGCATAGTTCTGCCTGATGTACTTTCATTATAATGCATTGCTTAAAGGGACAGTCATCATTTCCTCAAATTCGAGTTGTTCCAAATCTGTATAATTACTTTGTACTGATGAACAGAGAAAGATATTTGGAAGAATGCTTATAACCAGACACATCTTTCCCCCCATTGACTCCAATAGTAGGATAAAATACAATGAGTGTCCCAGAACTGATTGCTGTTCTACATTCTTTTAAATGTCTTCTTTTGTGTTCAACAGAACAAAAAGATAAAAGTAATTTTTCCTACTATGGGAGTAAATGTGGGGCGTGATCAGTCCTTTCATTGAGAGATTAGTCTACATCTATGCTGTCTTTAAGTGCATCTGAGAAACTCGCACCTCAGAGTCGGGCATTTGTTATTACAACATTTAACACGTTCAAATCAACTTGGGGAAATCTACGGGGAATGTAAAGTAAACCATGTTTCAGTGTGGACTTAAAGGGATACTTTAGGCTTGAATGAAAATGTCCCCCATGTTTTACTCACCCTCAAGGCATCCTAAGTGTATGTGACTTTAAGAATAATGAAGTCAGAGTTATAATACCACATATACTTTTAGTAAAAAATTGCTTGTTCGCCTGCAGCGAATGTTAGAGATTATCGTTAAAAGCGTTGTCAACATGGATATTTGTCTTAAACAAACGCATTGATTCGCTTCAGAAGACCTTTCTTAAGACCACGGAGCCAAGTCGAGCCTTTCTTTGATCTATTTGGAGCTTCAAAAACTTGCCCTCCATTCACTCCCATTCTACCGCTTGGAAGAAAACGTATACGTGTTATTATATTCCCGCATTAACTTCAAGAAGAAAGTCAAACGTGGGGAAATTTTGATTCAAGCCTGAAGTATCTCTTTAATAATTGTATGCATGGCACATCAGTTTATCTAACTTTAAAGAGCCTAGACAGGCAGCATGTTATAAGTTACTTTTTTGATCACATTTCAAATGAAATTGTCCACAAGGCACGAATTTAAAATGACTGAAAAACTTTGAAAAATTATCCGTATCCATTAACCAAAGACTTGCTTTTCTATCATGTTGGAAATGATAGACCAAACCCTCTACAAAGTCGCTACTCGGCAACTCATGTAGTATCTAGAAGTCAGAGTTTCCCGCTTGTAAATACCACTTGGCTTGGCTGTCATGTGCTCGAAACTCATAATTACATATGTAATATTAATAAATGTTATTTAGAATAAAAATAAACCGAATGACGTTTATTTGATGTATGCGCGTGGAAACTTTGGTGACATTGTGAAAGGGACAAACTACTTTTCCGAAGCCCAACAAGACTATTCCATTTTTACTTCCAACACGAGCTCACTCTTTCCACCCGTCTGAGGTTTAACAAGTCCACAAAGAAAACATCAAGTGTTGCAACTGATACTTAGGGTTTTTGAAATGCTTTTCTACCTCCGACTGTCTATTCAAATATATTTGCTTATGAATGCACAAAGTCCTGACTTCGGTCCTGTAAGAAACACACAATGAGCGCTTTGCTCTTAAATCAACATCTTTATGATCTCACGTGTTTCATGTTTTCCGAGGCTCTGCAGAAGTATTCGGCGAAGGAGACCAACGCCGCGTCTGAGGTGAAGGTTGAGATGGCCTCGGGCTAGAGAGAGAGAGGGAAAAACAGCTCGTTGACATGAAAACAACATTCTTTACTGGAGGTTTGAGTTTGAAAGAACACATTATGCTCCATTAAGGCAGCCAGGAACATAAATCTCTTCAAACAGAAACACCCAGTAATATTCTGATATGTTTAACTGCTGGATTTAAGTAGAAAGTCTGAACGAAACACGTGATGTGTATTTGAGCTTTACAACCTGATAACTCTATTTGAACGGATTGATGACAGTCAAGCCTTAGCAAATATTGACAAATATGTCATCTCAGAGAAAAAAAGATCATTGGTCAGATGTTTCTCTTTCATAGCTCAGGAGATTTGATGGACGTATAGACTTAGTCTCAGATGTTAAAAACTCAATAAAGACAAAAAAAAATGAGAGTGTTATTGTTGAAATGCGTTATGAAATGAATAAATACGTGTTATTTTTCCTCTCATATGGGTTAATGTTGCTCATGAACACACACAGACCTTGAACGTATGAGCTTCAGGGCTTCTGTTGTTGAGGTTGGGGGCTAGCAGACTCTTCCAGCCGTGAGGATCATCTTTGTACGGGAGCTGTCCTGCCCGAAGCTTCACGTACAGAACGCCATCTCTGGAGAGAATTGATCTACGAAAAAAGTGAACATATTTAGCACACTTTACGGGTGTTTCTCATTATGCGGTCTTCAGCGATCTAGCATCCTTGTGTTCACGCTCTACGTCATCATCAACCCTCAGAAGTCAGATTCTAGTACTTAGGAACAGAAGTAAAGAGAACGCGTGAAAGTATGCGGATGTGCTCTTGATATCAAGGATGCGTCGAATGCAGACTTGCGCGTACCGAAATGGTCACTGCAGCGCATCCATCCGAGTTCATTCTCCCTAGCCTGCTTTGCAAGACCGGTCTCCACAAGAACACAAGTTCATTACTTTATTTATAATATGCGTTTTATTTATTAAATAAAAGAACTGTTGTACCTATAAATTTGTTTATTGGTATTTCACATTTTTGCATTTTCTGGGAAAAAGAGTTGAAATTGTTTGGGAGATTAAAAGTATCTCAAATATGGCGACGCCAGTGTATCCGCCGGCTTAAGTGAAGCTTGCACTTAACATCAAGGAAAGCAATGCAAACTTTATCGGGTTATCCTTGACAAACGAGTGTCTTTTAATTCTTCTGTGTAACAAATCGAATGAAATCAAATCAAATGTCACACATGAATGAATAGCACTCCTAAAAAGGTTTGCTGAATGCTTTTATCCACAAAACAAAAGTAAATATAAACCGAGGCTAACATGATACATCATCAAGTTTTCTTGTCATTCTCAAGAGTCTATCCACATTTATTTTCATTATGTGGAAAAGAGCAGATGGAACAGCAGACAAAGTCAAAGTCGAGGGAAAGAAGGTTTTGATTTTAGTATGAATTTCTTTAAGCTACACACGGACTTACTGCAGATGTTGGGTCCCTTTGCTGAGGTCGATGTTTAGCTCCCAATATCTTGGACCTTTCACCTTAATCTGGACACAGACGGAAACAGAAAGTTTATCATCTGAGCATTCATGAGTTAACCAAGTTTCCAAACGAATGCAATGTCAAGGTCATGAGTTTGATGCTCAGCAAACACTCATAGAGATCAAATGGGAACCTTTGTTTTGTTTATTTGTTACCCGTTTAAGAAGATGTAATTCAGGGAGCATAGTGGGAGCCATCAACTCTACGGTGGTCTCATCGTACCACTGCGTCTCCTATTAAACACACACACAAACACACACACAGATTAGAAAGCTAACAACCGTGAATCACGACGTATGCGTTCACCGTGTGATTGCATGTCTGTGTAAGCAGGGGCGTCTTTGTAATTGCCGGGAACAGCTTGTTCTCTTCTTTGGCTGTCGGCGTTTAATTGAAAAGATGAATCCTCTTCGAAGCACCGAAGGGGGGAGCGGTCAACATTCAACAGTCCTGCACTGCGATTATCACATAAGAATGTGCATAAAAACACACGCTTCATTCATCACTGTGGTTTCAGGACTTCAAAAGATAGCACGTGTGTGTACTTGAGTTTGCTAAACTCCTCAATCAGAAGGTGCAATCATTATAACGTCAGCGTGAAACAATCTCACGTATTTGTCTTCCGCAGCACCTCCGACTAAACATCAAATAAAGTGAGTAATTGCTCGGTATGCAAAAGGCTGTAATGTATAACATCTACGAGTTAAAACAAAAAAAGTATGGTAAAGCGCCAAACCCAGGAAGCCACCCATGGCGTTGTGTTGGATGAGGCCGTCGACCTGAAAAGCCACATCAAACCTGAGTAGCACACACCTTATAGGTGACATCCAGCAGGGCATAGCAGGGTTTAATCGTGTCCACGTCCACAGGCACCAAGAGACGGGGTTCTGCCGCCAGCACAGCCAGGTGACGCAAAGCCTGGAGGTGATACCTACAGAGAACACCACAAACATCTGTTTAAAATCCCACGAAATAAATCACATCCTATCTGAGTCCCAAACATATCCACCAGACACCTGTCATGTGCGTTTCGTCTTTACAAATGAATCTGACTCGTCGATCAGTTCATTCATTTTTTATTTTGATTTATGTACAGCATGCTTCTAATAAAGTGTCTGAATGTATTTCTGAGGCCACTGTGCAAGACAAACCAAAGCTGAAAGTCCTGTCATCATTTACTCACCTTCGAGTTGTTCCAAATCTGTATAAATGTCTTTGTTCTGACGAACACAGAGAAAGGTATTTGGAAGAATGCTTATAACCAGACAGATTTTGACCCCATTGACTCCCAAAGCAGGAAAAAGTACTTATTTGTTCTTTTTTTATCTGTTGAACACAAAAGAAGATATTTTGAAGACTGTAGGACAGCAAACATTTGTTTTTTTCCTACTATGGGAGTCAATGGTGGGCGAAATCTGTCTGGCTATAAGCATTCTTCCAAATATCTCTCTCTGTGCTCATCAGTACAAAGACATTTATTCAGATTTGGAACAACTCGAAGGTGAGGAAATGATGACAGAACTTTAATATTTGGTTGAACTGTCCATTTAAGATGTTTGTCTTGTTCAGTGGCCTCAGAAATACATTCGGACACTTCATTAGAAGCATGCTGAACATAAAGCATTGATGAACAAATGAAGAAATGAACAAACTGATCGACGAGTCTCACGTGACAGGTTTTGGGGTGAACTATCCCTTCAACATCACATCGATCAGAAACAACCCCGATTCTGAGTAACAAGTGTCATTTCCAGTCATAGTGAAAGTGGTTTTCCTCAGAAGTGAGCATGATGACTATTTTCTCTCGTTGGAAGATTGAGAGATTAGTGTGTTTACCTGTTATCTGTACTGTGAGCAGGAAAATGAGGATAAAGTGCACAAAGTAGAGCAGCAATCGCCGAGTTGGAAGTGCTGAGGGTGTACCTGTACAAATACAGTCAACATTCATCTATCAAAAACACACGTCACCACAACAGCTGCTATATCTCCAATTGGGATCAGCTCTCCTGCAATGAACAATGGAGGAGAGCTGATGTCAGAAATTTAGCACTAATTAAACAAAGAACACACACAGAAGATATTCAATTGTCTAGCGAGGGAGAAAATTTGTCATCTATTGTTCAACGGCGCTATTTGCGCTCTTCGAAAGGCCTCACTTGAAATAACAGGCGAGCTGAAGAGTCTACTCAACCGCTTCTGATGGAAAGAAGAGGCTCTCGCTGTGACTTTCATTGACCTGACAGAAGGTCACTTCAGTTGATGTTAAACCCACCCGCTGCTCATTTTACCACACTTGTTATTTTGCATTTTTCATATCTACTGCGGTTTTATAAACAAAATTCTTAACTAGGGTGGCGTCCACGATTTGCAGGACTGAATGCATGTGTGGTCATTGTAATGCATTACTGAAACACAAACAGAGCGAGGGGTCAAGATAAAGGCGCCAGTTTGGCAGTAAAGCCCGTAGCACAGGAAAAGTGTTACAAAGGCTCTTGGAATGTCCTGAAATAGATCAAGACAATGGATAAAAGTGGCTTTAAATAGCATTAACTGAACTGGCTTTTTCTCATGTTTTTTTAATGAACATATGCTGATGTATAACTTCAAATCAGATGAGCTAAACAAAGCTGAAATAAGCTTAAATGCATAATTGTCAAATGGTATAAAGCATATCATGTATTCTATTATAAACTGCATTTTATAATTCTCATGTTTTTATTAAACAAGTAGACAGACATTAAAAATTATAGACGAGACCATTTTGCTTTTTTTTGCTTTTTTTTAAAGTCCCGTGAACTGGAAGTTGTGATCGATTTTACTCTCGTATTTTGACGCATTTCCAAATGAAATTGATTTCTCTGTGATTTGACTGGATGTATAAAAACAGACATTGCATTTTGAAATGGAACTGGCAGCAGTTAACTGAGCAGTTAACAAGAGTTAACTGATACTCCGCCCAAGCAGTCTAACATATTATGAGGGCACACACATTTTTAAAAGAGAATGACCCACATTAATAAACTATTTACAGTAAACACTTCAATATTTCATGTTTTTTGTTTTTCACTGGGACTTTAATGTAATATTTCTAGGTTTGGGTTTTGGTTAATGATCATTTTTGTTTCATTTTATGAACTTGTAACAATATTTCTCCCACATTTCAAATAAAATAATGTTTCTGTTTGCATTTATTTGCAGAAAATGAAAACTGGAAAAACAAGTGAAAATAACAATAAAGATGCTCTGTATTTTTTCAGACCTCAAATGCTGCAAAGAAAACAAGTTCAGATTCACTTTTAAGCAATACAACAGTCATATTTCTAGATGTATTTAGGAAAAGATAAAAAATAATGTGATAACCTGGATTTTGATCACAGTTTTCATGTGTCTTGTCATGCTGTTAGTCTTTCAGACTTTATATCACTGCTGAGGTTTGATTTTGTTTAAATACAACAGAAATTGGACTGGAATGACCACAATACATCTAGAAACTATGATCATATTTTTTCTGCGTATATTCTTTCCTATTTCTATTACAAGTAATATCTTTAAGTACTGTCTATTACTTGAAGCTTTTATTTGATCAATTAATGAAGGTCAAACCCATTCATAAATCCACTTTAAAACAACTAATAAAAATGCAATTAAGAAAATGCAAATTACCCCCCAAAAAAATTCTAATCAAGTTTCTCCCTACGTTTTGAATTATATGCAGACGATCGACAAATAACAATTTGTTCAAATAAGTTTCTTATAGTGGAATAACGAATAATCAAATATCAGTTTGATCACAGCTTTAAAAGGCTCAACACGACATTAGCTGATGAATAAGGGTGTTGTCTAGCTAACGGTTGGTCATTTTCCAAGAAAACAAAAAAATTATATACTCTTTAAACATAAATACACAGATTGCTCTGCATCGGAGGTCCTCCAGGATTGGTCCTCCAGACGTTGGAAAGGTCACGCCCAGACCCAGTGTTTACAAATGTGGAGATCGAAGAGCGTTCAAAGGATGACACGATATGTCTTTGTCCAAGATTATTTTTGAATATGGTCAGTTCGTGTCCATATCAGGGATGTTTAAATCTTTTGAAACCTATCAAACGTGATTACATTATACGGAAGTCGTGGACGCACATCCTGGAGGACCTCCGAGGCAGTGCAACACATATATATATGTTTAAAAGGTAAAGCATTGTTCTTGGAAAAATGACCAATCGTTTCGCTAGACAATACCCTTTTTCATCGGCTGGTGTCGTGTTGAGCCTTTTAAAGCTGCAAAGAAACGGAATTTTGGACTACAAGCCCACCGTTTAAGTGCAATATACGGAGAAGACCCCTGGAAAGCTTTCCTCAAAAGCCTCAATTTGTTTTCGACAGAAGAAATAAGCACACGGACAGATGAATGTAGATGAAACTTACCTCCCACCGCCCAGGAAGAGTAGACCCAGAGCCATGTGATGGGCCATGTGGAAGCCGTAGTTCATCTCGCCGAAGGTGCGCTTGTGGAGGTAACGACACAGCTGCAACACTTTCAAGTCACCCGAACCGGCCATCACCATGGAAATGGCCAGAAGGACCATACTCAGACACGTCTGCAGGTTATACGGGCCCGTCTGGACGTCCCCAAACACATGAAACAAAGTTGTGTGAGCATACATTCATGAGTTGGATTTAATGAAGACTGGAACTGCTTACCACGGTAACTGTAGAGGTGGTCAGACACTGCATGAAGTTACGGGCGAATGTGTACTAAAAATATCAGTGGCGGAGAAAAAATAAAATGAAATCATTTACTATAGTGCAGAAAAATGTTCTCATGTTTACAAATCAATTTGCGTTCTCTTACCAGGCATTCGAAAGCGTCTGAATTTGCAGACCCAGCAAACCGGAAGCCAACGGCCAGACACCCTCCAGCGATTATATAATCATGAGCTTGTCTGTAGAAAAAACACCAGATGTTTCACTGAAATTGAACATATCCAAAAGAACGATCATTGAAATTCACTTAATAAGGAGATTTAAGACGACAGTGTGACTTACACTAAGGTCTCTAAGTTGAGATCTTCAGAGACGGCCGTCTGCTCCTGGTTTCTGATGTTTTCTTGTATTATCTGAAAACATAACACAGCACTAATCACTATAGTTCGGTTGTGTATCTACATTAAAAGTGAAAGAATTGTGTTCATTCAAGAATGTCATGTCATCTTTGAATAGGCGATTTTCTCACGATTTACAAGTAGTAAGAAAAATTTGAGATATTGTAATTACTCAGCTGAACAAAATAACAATAAAATAAGTGATTTTTGGATATTTTACTGCAAAATTGTTACAAACTTCACCATTAAGTTATTATTAAGCTTTGAAATTATGCATAGTTAAATTGACTGACAGGCACCTCAGCTCCACCCACATTTACGATTAACTGGGAGAGATGCGTGATGACGTGCTGCCGGCTCCGCCCACTTCAAGCTTCAAAATTGCTCTTCACAAACCTACGGGTGACGTCACGGACACTACGTACATGTTGTATCTAAACTATGAGGGTCTATGAGCTCAATGTATAAATCAATATTATAAGCTTAACTTTGTACTGAATCAGGGTACGGTAAGGAGACTGATTTTTTATGTACTTGCTCAAAATCTGATAAGTCTACTCATTCCATGGGAGTTGAACTTGGGCACTTCCTACAGGAACACATCACAGACAGTTTGTGATGTTCTTATCATATCCGGCTTTTTAAATATAAATGCAATTTTTTACAAGCGAACTGAAATAAACTGCTCATAAAACAACCGGGACAGGGTCAATTGAAAGACATCACCACGACTGCTGCAGTTAGGAAACCTAGTTCCTTTTCTTGCAACAGTACTATTGCTAAATGCCAGACAGGCTTATGAACTTTACCGGTAGAGAGGAAACGAAATGATGACCTGAGGCTACATGGCCAGCTTCCTCTATTGAAAAGTCAAACAGTAACAGCGTAAATTTCAATGAGTCTCTGCGGCGTACCTGAGGAACGTTACTTTTCACCCATTCTGTACTGGGAAAGATCTCATCCCACATGATCAGACATCTGGCCAGCGTCTGGAGAAACAATGAAAACACTTTTACACATCAATAAACATATGATGTTGATTCATCCAAAGAAAAATGTTTGCAAGGAAGTTTGTAAAGTTTGATTCTTCACACTGTTCCCAACTCTACGTTCACACAGCCGCAGTCAAGCGCGTCAAAAATCGCTCTGGCTGCCCTGTCAACAACCTTGTAGAAAGATTTGTGGACGCTATGGCGCTAGTTTACAGGGCTGAGTTCTCTGGGACCCACTCAAGCGGTGGACTTCTACGTTCCGATTGGTTTCCGCCAAACCACGTCATAGCTCATTACCATAAAGTTGACCTGATTTCAACTCTGCTCGACGCCCTCAACGGCCACGCCACTGGCAGTTCACATTGAAAATGAATGACTTCCAGCCACTTTTTACGCTCTCGACGGTGGCAGTGTGAACGTTCAAGCAACTGTTAAACACAAGTGAAAAGGAGAATAAAAAAAGATTTCTAACCGCAACATCAAGTATATCTGGAAAACTATAAATACTGTCCACGTAAGCATAGTCCGTTGGCCAAAAAAATGACTTTGGATCCTGTTAGCTAACAAGTACATTAAAGTTGTCCAGTAATGACCCCATGTGGCCTTTAAAGCCCTCGTAAACCATAAGCACATCCCGCAACCTCGCTGGGTACAAAGTGTGACTGAACCCAAAAAGAGGTGTTAATGTGCAAGTCCTTGTGAGCCCTGAGGTCAGATCGACCTTCTGCCGGCCCTCTCACCCTCAACAGCAGAAACTCAGGTTTGATGAAGTCCAGCAGGAACATGGTGTCAGGAGCTTTCAGCCAATCAGCTATTGACCTGCAAAAGTCCAGAATGACAGGTGTGAAGGTCAGAACAGGTGAATGAAGAGTTGCACAGATGTGATGATCTTCTCCAGAGACTTGCAGCATATGCGATGTGTTATTTTTTAATTCTGACACTGGTTGAATTTTCCTGGTTCTGAACCTGTGATTTCATATTTTAAGGTACAGAGTGTCAAATGCTTTTCTTTCCCAGAAAGAATTTGAAACATGCATGCGGGTCATAACTTTCTAAATGTAGTTTTAAAATGAAATAAACATAAGCCTGCTGCGTTGAATAACAAGTTGCAGCATACTTCATTCTTCTTCGATATTGTGACGCCCTGTTGCCAACCTCATAAAACTGTTTGACAACCATCACTTTCTATAAAGTTTTCTCATGTAGGGGCTACTGAAAGAGGAAGTTGGTCCGTGACATTAAAGGCTATCTTCCTGTTTCGACAGCTATTTCGTAACATTCAAGAGAAATTCATGCTACTTGCCAGTATTAGTTGGTGACAGGTGAAGGGACATTTGTGCTGTTATGGCATGGTGAATTATTAATATGGCTGTTGTGTGTCGGTCATGTGAAACTGAACAGAAAGTGTTATAAATACAACACTTCACCTGTTATTAGTTTTCAGGTAGATCATGGCCAGGGCGAGCGTTGCACCAGGACAGGTCACATCCACGTTGATAGTGTCGCCTTCCTTCAAACACATCACACATGATGTTAGAAATCAGACATGCCTTTTTGGCATTTCGTGTCAGATATTTCTCTATAAGGTTCAGTGATGAAAGCTATGTCGCATGCAAAGTTTTTCCACCTTGATCTGATAGCTGGGAGACTTGTGCTTCTCTCTGTTGATGCCTGCATGAGAGCGACGGTGTCCTCCCACCATATACTGATAGAGCTGCTCGGGAACGTTGAGGTCGGTCATCCCGATCAGATTACTGCCATGCTGGAAGACAGAAAACAGCAGGGTCAGCGTGGGAATTACTCTGACAACGGCTTCTCACTGATACACTCAAACAGTATATCTTACGCCAGCAGAGGATAAATGAGTTCTGATTTACACTTGAAACATTAAAAATGTCTTTTCAGAGGTTGCACATTGAACATATCGCATTGCGTGCATGTGACAAAAAAAAGTAAGTGTACGTGTAAAGAGATATGGGTCAAAACAAGAACAGTAGGTTTTTATTTAAAGTACTAATAACATTAAAGAAAAAATAAAATGACCTGCTACGGTGCGGAAAAAAGAACAACCTTCAGAAAACATACAGACACAAAAAATCTCACCCCAAGACAGACCATGCCGAGTGCCAACCCCGCTGCTAGAGAGTAAGACTCTCTGTCTGTACAATACTCCATCTCAGGACCTGGTGGACGGCCTAGACAACAACACACACATACAGTTACAGACTCTATAAAACACAAAAAAATGCACTTATTTAATTCTATATTAAACATACAGCATTTGTTTACTGGAATAAAAACAAATATTTGTATATTATATGTGTTCAATGTGTTATACTGTTAAATTAAATCGGTGTAATTCAATTCAATTTTTTTTATATTATACATCTTTTCCTGGTTTACAGAAGACGCTCAATAATGTCATTCAGTGTTATAATTTTTTTAGGCATATTTACAACAAAAATTCTATTTATGAAATATTAAAAGACTAATTTCTTTCACCAAAAATGCAAATTAGTTGTAATTTAAGTACTTTTTGAGATTTGCCACTATCCTACGGTTTTTCAATAAGAATTTTTACTCATTTAAAGCACAATAAAATGTAATATGCTCACTTATTCTTTTATATATTTTAATATGTACAAGTCAGAATACGCATGTTGTTTGAATTTGTATATAAATATTGTGTTACACTGAATGAACGTAACAATCAGAATGAATGTAACTCCTTTACAACCAAATTTGGACATTTTATACTCCAAAAACTTGGTTGGAAGCATAAAGTAGACATTTTACTTACATTTAATGTGCTTTCTGTGGACATTAAATCTTTGTAAATTTAGATTGATCTTAACGCCTTTGACCCGTCATTTCCATTACAAAGGTTTAAAAATACTGTATAACAAAATAAGCCAGTTTGAAATGTTCTTTTCTTTCCTTGATTCCCAAAAGTAAGCTTATACTAATGATTCATAATTTAAGCACTCCTGTAAGATTTCACCAAAAATGTGTTAAGTACTAGAGATAAGCAACTTGCAATTTCATGTTTCAAACAAAGATGGCGATACAGATGCAAAGTTACCAATTGCAGATTTAAAAATTAAATGTCAGTATGTACTATGAATGATCCTCAAGTTTAACTAAACTTCAATTCTAATGCAAAATTTGAGTCAAGGGAGGGATCTCTGAGATCAATTCAGGCTGTAAATCAGAGTGCAAAAGCACACAAAAAAAAACTCAACTGAAAAGAAAAGAAAAAGTACTCAGAAAAGTTAAGAAAATCAACTGCAAATCTTTTCATTCCCAGCAAACACTGCAGACTAAACTAACCGATCTCAGCCAGCAGAACCTCTGCGTTGTGTCGGTGACCGGTGCCCTGATAGACCAGACCGATGCCGACCACGGCGGCCACCTGAACGCTGTGCGGCACGTCCAGCTCGGTGGAAGTGGGCGGCAGCAGCGCAGGGATGTGGATGCTCAGCAGGCGGGTGATGGACATGTCCATGGTGCCCAGTTTGGCAGCCGATACACCCAGCAGCAGCCCGATGCTGGTCATCTCGTGACCCTAACACAGACAAGATAGAAGTATTAGAATGGCTCTTCAACACTTACAATGAGCGGACACACTTAAAATAACTTGTATTACACCTCTAATTTGAATGTGATTTTTTTTGCGGTTAGAAAGTCAAAAAGAACCAATATGTTCACTGATCATAACTAGATTTTATCCATTCCTTCTGAAGTGCATAAAAGCTCCATTCATTCAATAAACCCCCTCATTCATTCATTTTGTGTTCACATGAAGTGAAACAGGATGTTTTTCTATCCGATTCTTGTAAAAACGGCACAAGCTCTACGAGAGGCCGCAGATGTGAGTGTGGGAGAGGCCAGTGTAAACACCACGCTATCTGAAGGCTCGATATAGTTTATAGATTACAGATACGCTAAGCGACCACAGAAAGTCTCAACAAAGCCTGACCTGACTGGAAATGAGAGAGCAGCGCACTTTACTGCCCTGTGAACTGTCAGAGTGAAACTCAGCTCTACGTTTGTCTTTCATGTGAGTAAAACAACAGGATGAGAGCAGAAAACCCAAGAAAAACATGCAAACCTGACAACTCCAGAGCTACCAATGGAGAGATAAGAGGAGGAGGAGGAAGCCATCCTCACCGCTCTCCTGTTCAAAGATTCACTCTTGAAGAAGAGCCGCCATGTTGGACTTAAAAAAAAATTAGATTCAAACTTCAAACTTCAAGCGTGCCTCAAGTCGTCGCGTAAAAGAAAATTAAAATGTAAATTCTTTTTGACTTCGATATACGTCTAATACACAATTTCAGTGGCATAGACCAATGTTGGTTTCTCTTAGTGAAAGAATTAAAATCAAAATGTAATTTTTGGACAATATTGTGTAAATATAGTCTAAAATAAATAAAAGTGTTTTGCAGAAATATCAAGGTAAACTAAAAATGTAAATTATTAAAAATCTTTATCAAAAAAATCCTATCGCCGCATTTCTAGCGTTCAAAATAGAACCTGCATTACATTCATTTCCATTATTGCACTGAAAATGTGTCGTCATTGTGAGCACTGACTGCAAAAACGAAAATGTGTTTGACCTGAAAATGAAACAGAAGAAACTCTTATTCCTGAGAAATCGTCGGAGGCACTGGCAAAACTCACCAGCATGATTCTCGTGTGATGCTGTAAACGGTAGTCAGTGGGTTGCTATGGTGTTCTGTGTGGTTGATTACTCTCAAAGAGTCCCGCCCCCACCTCTGGTTTCTATGTATGACTTCTAGATATGACCGCCGATAACTCACCTTGGTGAGGTAGTCGTGGATGTTAAGTGTTGCTAGTTTGGTAAGGTGGCCGTTGAGACCCAGAGCCATAAGGAATCCTGCGTACTCATTGGCCAGGTCAGCGCTTTTGGGTTTGTTGTAAGCGATCCACGCAGATTCCACCTGAGAGGCAGGAGCGATTTTCAGCCCGGCCGCAACTCCGTTATGAAAGCTTGGCCAGCTGGTCATGTTGGGCGGCACGTCGATGTTGCCACTGTTCAGGTCCACCATGGTGTTCCTGGGAGGAGCCCGACCTTAGCGAGAAGACAAACAAAAGGACAGCTTAAATGAAACGACCGAAAAGACTAAAGCTAGCATAAAGGCTTGTTAGCCAAAAACTACGTTTGGTGACCTTTTTACATTTAAAATATTTTTTATTGAACCATTATTAAACATAACTTAATCAAACATCAATATGTCTATCTTTGAAATTTGAAAAGTTCTCGACTAACTGAAAGACGTGTCAAACAATTAAAAATACACAACAATGTCATAAAATGGAAGCTATACACGATGTTTCTACAGCAACATTTTCATATTTATATCATGGTGCTGACTGTGTGAACCAAGATCAACCAAACATACCGAAAAATACTACAAAATCTAACTTTATCAAAGCAAAAATGTTGAATATAAAAGAATCTCTACAGGAGCGAGCACACGTCGTGTATTGTAGGATGCAGTTGAAGAGTGAGCGACGTGTGGTGGGATCGGTCTGAGGTTTGTGTCTTCTGGGTACAATTACTAACTTTAGAAATCCAAGAAAGCTCTTAAAAACTGCTTTGCTAACTCGGTAAAGCTATTCATTAGGGAACTTCAAAGAATGGGCGGTGGTTGATGACAGTACCAGTCAGATTGAGTTTGGGCACAGGGAGGGGTTCGGTTGGCACAGGGTGGTATGAGAAGAGAGTGAAGAGCCCTCGCCCGACGGGAAGAGACATGGTCCGCTGACACAACTGCAACAGCCTGCAACACAAACAAAATTAAATAAATCAAAAGTGTTACATGTATGCATTTGGCAGATGATTTTATCCAAAGCGACTTGCATTGCCGTCGACTTTACATTTGTTTCAAAGTATGTGCAATCCCTGGGTTTGAACCCATAACCTTTGCGTTGCGAGCGCCAAGCTCTAACAACTGAGCCACAGGAAGCACTATAACTTCCCCGTTTCTATTGATATCTTGACTAATCCTAAAATGCGATTCACGCGACACTCACAGAAGACAGAAATCTGCATACAGGCCTAAGGCCACTCACTTGTTCTCTTTCTCCTCGATGTACTCGTGGTCACTGACTTCAGGCAGATGGGTCACGTTGACCCGTACAGGTCTGGAGCTCTGAAGCAGACGTCTGACCTCCTGCACCCTCAGATCCTGACTCCAGATCAAACCCATCACATCTGTGTCCAGATCCGTCATGCCGTCCTCTTCCTCATCTGCTTCAGTGGTGACGGGAGGCTCTAACATCACATTCAGACCAACCGTCTACATAAAACACAAACGCTAATGTTAACGCATAATTCAGTTGCGTTTGGTGCATTGTGGGATACGGTGTGTATCTGATGTGTACAGCTCATTTTCTGTGGTTGTTTATTGGCATATTTTCAACACATATACTGCCGAAAAGTCTATATATGCATTTCCACTATAATCCAGTGGTTATTCCCTTCCTCACCGATTTTCGATTGGATAGTGTAACTTTGTGAGCTTGCTTGGTCAGGTCTTGTCTTCCAATCAGAGCGCACACCTCCTCGGACCAATCAGAGCAGGGGTGTTCTCGGCACTGGTAGATGGCGTCTCTGATCGGCAGAGCCACACCGAACGGAACTGTCTCAAGATCCTTCAATGTGAATCCTGTGTGTAAATCAAAGGCATGTAAACACCGTGCAGTCACGTGCCCCTTGTGACGGTTCGGTATGATTTCATTTATACAAACAAATTCAGAAGCTTTTCGTAAGACAGCTTCAGATCAGGTCTATGGCCCAAAACATTCTTTACGCAGGTATGTAAATGAACACACACAGCCTACACAGATTGTCTCGTCTTTCCACATGTAATAACTACCTGAAGAAATTCCAAATTTGCAGGTCGTACATGTGTGAGTGCTTGTGAAAAAAATCACATGGCCTTGAAAACTGGTCACAAAATGAGTTTTGTTCGCAATCTGGAGCACTGATTTAATTGTTTTTAATGTTTAGGGAGAGGGCCATCTAGCCAACTTATACACCCCTGCCTCACCCCGCCCCCCTGATGTCATCAACCATCGCAATGTTTCAATATGTTTCGCCCAACCCTAAAAGGAACACACAAATGCGTAAGAACGACTATGAACTACAGGCTTGCTAATTCCTGGCACCTGCATTTACATAGATGTGCCAAGTCCTGAAAGGTGAAAAGAACTTTGATTTCGGAGTGATTCTGACCTGCAGACGTTAACCACAGCACCAGTTTCTCAGCTAAACAGCTGGACGATGTTCCTGCCTTTACACAGTTCTGCCTGTGGAACACCAAACAAACACATGCAGGAAAACACAGAAAGGCAACTCTTAAGATAAACAAACACAGGTCACACGATGAACAAAAATAATGAACATGACAATAGTTATAAAGCTCTGTTACCTGCCCAGAAAAGACTCGCTGAAGTTTTTCTTCTGCCCTGCAAAAACAACAGAACAGAAAATATGTAAGAAACTGAAATGTGTGTCACGTAGTAGGTTTGCAATGACATCAATCAAAATGGTTTCAGGAAATTTTTTATTGACTTTTGTACTGCTAACACAATGCTCCGCCAACGGACATACAAGAGCACTACATTTACAAAACCATCCTAATTTACGCGTTTACTCTCCGTCTTAGTTTTCTATAGCATACTTAAAAAAAAGTCTAGTCACACACACACACACAGCATTTCTCACCGAGCCCACCTGCTGACAGCTTGGAGAGGTACTTGGACACATTGGTCGAGATTGCATCCTCATCTCCGACCACATAAAGGGCGTAGCTCTGAAAAAAAGACAGAGGAAGTTAAAAAAAACTGAAATAATATGAGTATTAGCAGCGGGGCAGCACCTGTGTGGCTTTGGTTTGATGCGAGGGGGAACGAACACATTTCATCATGATGTGACGCAGGAACAGAGTCATTAACCACACACATGATTGCATGCATCATAACCGCAACACATTGGTTAAATAGTGCGCATGGGGCCCTCGGGACATAGAGCACAAAAAGACCATTTCTTTAGTAAAACCACAGCTCCATTGTTACCATAGCGGTTCATAAGGTGTTTGAGTCCTGTGTGTTTGTGGTTTTTAAAGCTGCAATTCATAACTTTTTGGTTTAAAATAGACATAAAAAGTACATGAAAATGTAATAGGAATAATGATTCAAATAATGATTGATAAGAGGAGCTGGTGTGTACGATTTCTCAGGATCCACGTAAAGAGAGAAAAGTGTAAAATCATAGCATTCAATGGGCATGTGCGTATGAGGTTTTCATCCCACATTTTGGGATTTATAATCAAGTAGCTCGGTATCTTGTACATCTTTTTTTGTTCTTTCCAAATCTTTGTTTTCATATATTTTAGCATATTGTACTACTTTACCATGTACATTTTTCACAACATAAAAAATACATGTAAAAAATTAAGAGAACATTTCAAAACTATTTTGAGTTTTTCTTAATTAACTATCTACAGATATGTGTTTAGGAAAAATTTAATTCTGTGAACTACTAACAACATTTCTCCCAAATTTCGTTTTAATTTAAAAAAAATTTTTTTAATTTGCATTTATTTGCAGAAAATGAAAACTGGCGTAACTTTATGTATTGAAATGGGCTGGGGACAGAGATGACAAATGTATGGGGTGCACCAATATGTAAATTCCAGCAGATAACGATAATAACAGATCACTTTTGAACATCGGAAACCGATATATCGGTCGATATACAGTATCTAAATATGAATATACCATTTTCGGAGACTGAAAATTATTCTTTAACTTTTAAACTTTTCTGGTATAATGTTTATTTAATAGAACAAACTAAAGATGTTCTTCCAGAGCAACCCAGAAAGGTTTTTTCAATAGCCACTAACAGGTCTCAAGACAGAAAGCATTCAGACAGCAGTCAGCTTCAAACACTATGCTTTTGTTCCTATAATTTACACATTCATAAATATCTACATATTATATCAACTATGTTTTGCTGATAGCAGAAAGTGAATGATCATGACAGAATGACGGTTCTGTACTGGATTTTAACTGTGAGCAGCGTGTAGCTGAAGAAGTTTAATCAGAGGAAATGATTCATAATTTATTGGCTATAATATATCGGCCTAAGTTTTGTTATCAGCCTATTCCGCAAACAAATTTAGGGAAAAAATTGCCATTTATCGTCCAAAATCGATATGGCCGATAATTTATTAAGCATCCTTACACAAAAAAAATACATAAATAAAATGTTTCTGAAATAACTTGTTGGGAAAATGTGTCATATATAGTAGACGGTCCGTCCATTGGCTATTCCGCTTTTTGACTCCAGCTCATACAGTATGTGGTTCCCAAACTGTCATTTGGGAAAGGTCACTTGGCTGGTGCCGTGCATCCGAAAGTAGGGCTCGGGACCCCCGAGGGGGGTCGCAAGGCCACAAGGGTGCAGTTGCAAGATGATTTCCAGAGAAAAAAAAATTATAATTAGGAATATCCAATTTAATCAATAAGTGAAATAAAATATAAAAATAGGGACATGTCCCAACGGCAAATTACACCTATGGGTTCAGATTCACTTTTAAACAATACGACAGTACATGTATTTAAGAAAAGTTAAAAAATGTTTTTTTTGTGATGACCTGGATATTGATCACAGTTTTCATGTGTCTTCTCAGTTGTCAGTCTTTAACATTGCTGTTGGATGACTTTCTATCACTTCTGAGGTTTGATTTTGTTGAAATTCATCTAGAAATGCTGATGAAATGTATATTTAAAATGGCCTCATAATTTTTCCATGGCTGTACATTACTTTTTATATGTTAACACAATTCACACTACTTACACACAGCTTTGACTACACAAAGGTTCAGTTTCTGTTGTGCCAATATAGAACACTTAATCTGAAAATTGAAATTGAAAGGGAGAGAGTCAGGTAGAGAGGGAGACAGCGAGAGAAAGAGAGTTGGTGCTGAGGGTTAAATGGATGCCCTAATGTTCAGGACTCTAATCTAAGGGACCGGAGCAACAGGGTAAACGCGGCCCATAATTGCGTAACAGCTTGTCAGAAGCTCGCTTGGGTTGTGCGTCACTTCGTTCAGCCTGATGGAAAGAAGTAAAAAGCTAACACACGCATCATGCCACCCATGACCCCTCCCAACACCCTTACGAGTGATTTAATCCAACACTTCCATGGAATAATTGAGGTGGGGCATCATTCTTGCACGCACACACAGGAAGTCGAGTCCGCCCGGGGAGAACTTGGCGTTGGTAAAATGTCATTATGATTAGCTTTCAGCGTTTTGCCATCTAACTGCCTGACATTTCCAAAGAACATGTGTGCCAGCTGAGGGCATGAAACCCACTTTCTCTGCTCACTGTTAGCGCCCCCTGTTGGACAATGTGGCAATCTTTTCGATATAATTTTTTTATGAGCGTACAGGATTAGGAGTGAGCCATAAACAAAGCCATAAAGATGACATTTTTCACAGGTGCCTTTTTGGCTCTTACCAGCACCAGTAGTTTGGTCCTCTCGCAGATGCCGGGCAGGTAGGGAAACGGTGGAACATTCTGCCCTCTCAGGCACCGACTGAGCCAGCCGAAGACACACGGAGCTTCTCCATTTAAGAACACGGGCCAAGTCATCAAGCCCATCTGGTCTAAGCATGCACAGATGATATGACATCAGGTTAAATAGTGACCGCAGTGTCCTGCGCTTCAAATCATCTCCAAATAAGGCACAAATGTCAGTTGCCTCAACACAACCCAACCAAATCACTTAAATGACAAATCAAACCCCAAAAATAGCCACAACATGCATATCTGGTCCCTAACAAGTCAGCAATGTAGGCTAAATGGATAAAAAAGCCTTTGGCTGCTAATGAGCATCGATCGGGCTCGTACCTTGATCAATCACGCAGGCCTCCTTGAAGGTTTTGATGGATGAGGGGTAATCGCGCCAGTACAGATCAATGTATTCGTCCAGCTGTAGGTCCCTAATGAAACCAGAGAAAGAAATGATTAGCGGCTAACAGAGTCATCAGATGGTCAATATACACCAATACAATATACCCTGATACCAAACTCATGACGCATAGTCTCATACACCGACTCTACTTCTGATTAACAAGAAAATCTGTGGACAGATGTTCGCTAAGTCTAATTATCAATGCTAACTTGGTAACGTATAGAGTAACTGTTTTATGTTCATGAATTAAAATTAATTGATATCAAGATACAGGACTTTTTTGTGGTTGAGCGTCGTATTACTACGACACAACGTGTTCATGCTTTACAGTCACACCGTTCCAAACAGCGCCTGGTTAAACCCTCGTTGTCAACATGACAAAAAAAACACTTGACATTTCATGAATCAATGAAGTACACATTACAGCCATCTACACAAAACAAACCTGGTCCACCAGACACACAGTAACAACTGTGAAGTGGCTGACATTATTTTGGCAGTCACAATCGTGGACGATTTTAAAGCACATGCGTCATCGTATGCTTATTTTTTCCATTTCTGTCGCCCTTCTACTCCCGTATAATCTACTCTCTCAACTATACTATTAATAAAAGGGGGCTAAAGAGACAAGAGATGAATACTTTGCCAGCTGCTGCAGAAGGCCGACCAGAGCTCTCGCCCCGCTCCGCTGCAGCTCGTCCAGTTTCAGATCTTCATATAGCAGATGCAGCACATAGAAGAGAACCGGGATGTGTGGAAATAGCAGCGCAGAGGACTCCAGGCCCAGAGTGGACTCGTGCTTCTCCACACCAGCAGGGGGCGAAACCGCCTCCAAGCCCTGAACGGCCACCACAGGTCGCATGGAAACCTGCCAATGGTAGTCGGAGCAACGGAGGTATCCCCAATCCTATTGATGTCAGAACAGACATATCAAGTCACATCTTTCAAACATTATCAACATTCAGCAAACCAGGGACTTGTTTTGATTAATTACATCCAATCAGGTAGAAAACACCCCTATGCCCTACTGACCCCAAAGGTCAGGTTCTTTGAAGTGAGAACTCATCACAATGACACCTTCAAATCTACTTTCTACCCTTTTACTCACCTTTTCTTATCTACTTATTTACTTTTTCTCACACACTGTACAATAAACAGGAGTCTAGGTCATGGAAGGATCTCTGACCCCGACCTTTGCCTCTGACATGTGTAAGGACACTCACCTCATCCGAACCCGTTTCTGCAGGACGGGCCTTCTTAGGGGCAATTACTGGTGAGAGAGGCACTTCAAAATGAAGCTGTGTAAATAACAACTGTGTTAATGATAATAGTTGTAGACATACAAGTACTGAACAATTGGACACTTCAATGCACCCATTTCAAATAAAGTGTCCCAATTTCTATTAGTCATTTTGTGTGTGTGTGTGTGTGTGTGTGTGTGTGTGTGTGTGTGTGTGTGTTTGTGTACTGTCCCCACAAAGATAGTTATACCAGTAGATTTTGACCTTTTGGGGAACATTCTGTAGGTCCCCATGAGGGAAAACAGATGGTTAATCATACAGAATGATATTAAATGAAAATTAAAAAATGCAGAAAGGTTTGTGTGATTATTAGGTTTAGGTGTTGGGGTAGGAAATACAATATATCATAAGCCTGATATAAAATCAATGGAAGTTTATGGAATGTCCCAATTTAACACCACTGTGTTAGTGTGTATTTTCTGTGTTCTAGATTCAAGCATTAAGAAACTCTTACGTTGCGAGTCCATGTAAGTCGCTCCGTGTTGTAACCCATCATTGTCATCAAACACGTTACAAACAGGTTCCATTCCAGGTGCATGCTGGGACCTCCAGGGGCGTTGTAAATGTTGTACCACTTGAGCAGCACTTTCATGGCGGTGTCCTTGGGAAGAATAAACCTGATGGCGCGCAAGCACCGTCTGACTGTAGAGACGAGAGAAGAACAATGATTAGGTTTTGTGTTAAACTCTTGTACAGCAGTACAAACTCTTGCCTTAAACACTTTGAATAAAATGTAGTTATATCTACCTCTAAATAAACAAATACCATAGTATTATATTTCCTTGAGTAAAAATGACAACCCATTTGAACCTCATTTTTAGGCCATATCGCCCACCCCCATGTGCACATCAAAGTGTTAGCGTGTTGATGAAGCGAGGGGGTGATGATAATGGAGATGGTGTACGGTGTGCACGGAGGGGGCCGCCACTTCAAAAGACACAGCCGGAGCTGGAACTCGAATCTGTGCGAGGGGGCGGCCACATGGAGGGGAATGGAGAAAGGACCACTACACACAGATGACTGTTTGCCAAAGTGTGTGACACGGGCAGATGAAGAGACGGAGAGATGTTGAGGAGAATACATGAGGGTGGAGGGACACATGGGGGTTTCATTTTTTAAGTTGGCTTGTTACAGTAAGATATGAAATGGAATATGTAGGACTTTATCTTGAAACAGTTCAGAGGTGGGCAAAATTTAAGATGCCTTTAACATTGACACTGTATGAATCATGTGCAATAAAATTAGCCGTGTATTAAATGAAAGTGGAATCCAAGTATCGGTTTTATACAGGCAAGCAACACGCATTTTCTTAACATGTTATATTTTCGATATACAGCCGTGTAAAGAATTTAGTGAGCATTCCAAATGTTTACTTAATCATCATTTCTAGATGTATTGTGGCAATTTCATTCCAGTCTCTGTTGAATTTCAACTAAATCAAACCTCAGGAGTGACATAAAATCATCCAACAGCAATGTGAAAGAGTGACAGCACGACAGACTTAAAAATGAAAAAGCGAAATTGCTTAAAATTGAATCTGAACTTGTTTTCTTCGTCGTATTTGAGGTCTTAAAAAATAAAGAGCATCTTTTCTGTTATTTTCACCTTTTTAAATGCAAATGGAAACAAATTTTTATTTTTCAGAATCTTCTGTGGCATTACATGCTTTTATCTTACATTGTGAACCAACTTCTATGACGTGAATCAGGAATGTGTGAAGACATTTCCTGCTCATATTGTCCCTAAGAAAAACCCTCCATCACGCTCTCGATGACGCCTGCGGCTTCATTAGCAAACAAACAGTGAAAGGTCAGGACAGAGCTGAAGAAAATGCCACTTTATTAGCGGCAGAAAGACCACTTCTTTTGAACTACATCATTCATTAACAGGAGACTGCCCTTAATTCAGAAGAACTGTAAAGACATCTGGAAAAGATCATCAAATATTTCTTACAAACTAGAAAGGAAAAAACTTATGTTTGCCACCATGACGGGGGGTTGTTAAAGAAATGTTTTTTAACAAATGAAAATTCTCACACAGTAATTTACTCAACCTCATGCCATCCCAGATGTATATAACTTCCTTTCTTCAACTGAACACGAATTAAGTTTTTTATGTTTTTCTTACCAAGCTCTGAAGTGGCCACCTCAGGAATGGTGATTCTTAACATGGAGCCGGTGCTTAATTCCTGAACAACAGAAAAACGTGAGGCAGATATTAAACAAGCAACACCAACACAGACAATTTCAAATAAATATGCAAACCAACAACATTGCAGTATTGAGTACTGCTTCAACACAAAGGTCATTGGTTTCATTTGCAGGGTACACGTACATGATAAAACATACGCCGTCTGCCAAATGCATAAATGTAAAAATCCAATGATGTGAATACATATAAACCTTTATAGACGACGTTTGCTATTTTTAAAACCGTTCCTAAGAAGTATATCATCCTACATAAGTTTGTCGAGGCGAAATGGCTTTGACAGGCCTGCAAGGGGATTTTTGTTGGCAGGAACACATGGTTCAGTGGGGAATGACAACACCGGCCCTGTGGATAGAAGCTTGACTGCAGGGGACCAGACCTTATTGAGTTGTGTCAAAACAATGAAGGCCTCCTGGTGCTCATGTCTGAAGCCCCACACTGCCATGACGGTCGTGTCCCGTGGCTGGAACAGCACTCAATTACAGAGCGGCTGCCGTATGACACAAGCAATTACCAGCAACCCCTACAGCAGTGCTGGACACAACAAACATGGACGCTGTATTCTTCACCCTGTTTGGCCACAGCAATTTTGCGAATCTCTCATGTTCCATTATTAAACATTTTGACAAACTTAGTTAATTCGACTTATTATTGTTGTTTTGAAAAACAGAAAATGGTAAGAATGAAGTCATCGAAATAATCAAATAAAAACAAAACCAATCAAAACCGTCTGATATATCAGCTTCTGTTTTCTGCCTATTTACCTTTTTGGACTAAATGAAAATCAACTTTATCATCTAATAATTCCTAAATAATGCAAACTTTTTTATGCCTAGTTTCAAATAACATTGCATTAGATTGTAAATGAACGAAGACACTTTGCTTAACATGAGGCTGATTTGCACATTTAAATACTTTCATCTTAATTTATCTATAACAAATGCTAACCTTCCAAGAGGAAAGAAGATTTTCTAGCAGGTTAAAGTCAAAAAAGACGAACATGAAATTTTGTTGATCTTTGTTAATATAATGTTACTAATTAATCAGGCACATTTACACTTAATTTATCTGTAAGTATTGAGCAGCACTGGTCAAGATGACACGCAGCAGCCAGATGAATTTTCAGTTTTAGCTACTGTCATTGGGGGAATAACACGTCTCAAAATGACACGACGTCGAGTTAAGTGTACTAGTAAGCCATATAATAAACAGAATTAAAATAATGGCAAACATACAGGTCATCAGCAATTGTATTTATGAATCTTTTGGAATAAGCCACAAACCTCTAGATCATAGTAATCTCTGCTATTTTAGTCTTTTTTTATAGCTATATGACACCAGCACCTCATTAACGGACTATAACTAATGTGCCGTACTGACCAGCGTGAGTCTGTTGCCGACGGCATCTCGCAGCGTGTGGACAAGGGGAACAGTCTGCTGGAACGGCGAGTCCTCAAGCCATGACGACTCGTGGTGCTTCGTCGAGCTACGGATCTCTAACACAGGGGATGGCATGCCCACCTGAGTGCAGGGAAAGTGAGACAGAGGAGAGATCAGTACGGTTCATATCAGCCAGCAGCCTTGTTCAGAGCAAACAGAATAAAATATTTATTCTGACATTGTAAACAAATCCATCTGAATGCTAATGATTTTCCTAAAATGTGCTATTGGTATGATATGTTTCTCAAAGCATTATGGAAAGCATGCTGGGGAAGTGAGAAGCTTGTCATCTGCAACGTGCATATTCAAATCTGGATATATTTCTGTTTACGTTGCATTTTAATTTGAGTAACACAGTATTTCCTATTTATGCCAAACCACAATCTCTTACTTCCCTTTAAAACATTAACTAAGAAAAACATTAACTTCATCAAAGAAAAGGCATGAAAAGCCACAAAAATATGATATATTAGTTTTACTTTATTACTATTATTTATTTGTATTAAATTACTCAAATTGATCAACAAAAAAAAGAACAAACCGCGTTTGCAATCTGTTTTCCGGTACGTAAATCAGCTGCTCTTAATGCAGCTCTCAGGATGTGAAGTCAATAAAATGCTGTTTGTGTTTTTTTTAAGAGATGTTTTTATGAAGGCTCCAGTAGTTCATGTTAAATGCCGGCTCTAAAAGGGTTTACTCTTGTAATCCCATATCTATTAATACACTCAATTGGCTATGATAAAAATTTACTAAGCTCACAATCAATCGTATGTTTGATTTAAGACCTCAGCTTCATGAAATTAGATTATCAAACCAGCAGTTGATCAACTTGATGTGTTTGTTGTCAAAGAAAATAAATGGAGTTGTGCGTAACTTTGCGATTCAATATAGATATTGATCAAACCACGATAAAACCTAAATAAAAGGTTATTAGTGTTTGGCCTCCCTTAAATATTATCTTCTTAAGTATACAGAGAAGCGTACCTCATCAAGTCTGCTTATGTGCTGAACCGTAGCCCTTGCAGGAGTGCTCACATTCTCCAGAGGGGTGTTTAACGGGGGCTGATGGTTCTGAACACTGAAAGTAGGAGACAGCAGACCTGGGACAAACACTTTGCTGACCTAGAGGTATACCAGACATGATGACATAGGTAAGGGATGATGTACTTCCAGACGGTTGTTATTGCAAAATAATCTTAAATCCGAAAATAAATCTTTAAATATGAGTAAATAAATAGTATAGACAGAAATGCCTTTGCATCTGTAAACAATCGCCACAATTCCTCCAGAACGCCTGACTCTCTCAGTATGATATGAGTGACTCACCTACAGCCAATTTTCAAATCTCTGGTGATTGGTGAGGAACATAAAGGATGTGATGCACTCAAGTCAAAAACACGCTGTGAGCAATGACTCTAATGTACTGCCTTTGGCTTTTTTAATAAAAAAGAAGTATGCGCACAGAATACACGAAATGCTTCGGTACAGACACAGATCTCACAGCAACACCTGAGCGTGGATAAATGATGCGGCGCAGCAATAACATCAGAAATCAGGGCTCACCCGTGTGACTCCTGTGTACAGGACCAGACTCCCGCTGGCCTCCAGCACCAGCATGCAATGAATGCCCTTCAAGAAAAAGGAAATTAAGTTAAAGTCCAGACCACGATGTAGAGGACGACACTTACAGATGATGAACCAGATGTATTTCAACCGCTAGTATAGAGCAACAATTTGAAAAATATGTATACCTTTATATGGCCAAAATATAAATTGTTTCATTATTTACAGATCTTAACAAAAAGGAAAATAGTTGTATTTTATAGGGTAATGTTCTTATAACACATTTTAAATAGTAGATTCATATTATTCACAGTAAGACAAGACATGTGCATTTTTAAATAGGGTGGATATTGACTTGGTCATCTGACTGAAAAAATAGCTCAACAAATTGACAAAATACTATAATAAATTTGTGTTTATTATTCTAGGTGTTATAAAACATTGGGTCTTATTAACTAAGCATGCATGCACACAACGGGCCTCATTCACGAAACCCGCGAAGAATAATTTCCTAATGTAAATCCTAAAATCGCTCTAATGTAAATTTTCGGATTCATGAAAATGTTCATATTTTCAAGATGTTCGTGGGTTCGAAATAAATGTAGGCCTGCTCCATACAACTTGTAAATAATGCATAAAACCACACGTAACGTTCTGTATTCTTTTAGACAAACTGATGACACTGTGTTTTGATGCACTATGTATCATAATGATATTTCACGAGTTTATCTACCCATTCTTATTTCATTTCTAACTCTTTAACTTTGGGTAAAACACCGAGCTCGGCACTGTCCTGTTTTACACAGCCGTCCAATCGCAGTGGAGGAGAGGCGGGACAAGCCCTACACATACCAACCATCATACTTGTACAACACAACAATGGAGGAGTTAATATCGTTGGTTCCTGAATTTTAATATTCAGAAATATTCTTCAAAACAAGCTACTAGTAAGGTGTAACTGCTGTGAATATTCCAAATTACAGCAACCAACCTATGGAAAAGTGAGCAGTGCCTCCAAAGCATTCTCAAGCCCCACCGGCTGGTCGTTTTCAGAAGAGCACCAGGCATTATTTCATATGGCTAAAAACGCTTTGGTGCCCACGGCTAAATTGATACTTTTTTTGTTCGGCATATAGCCTATTATAGCCTATTAGTCTCTTAAGCATGTATGCAATATAATGTAGCCAAACCTGAGAATGCTAATTGTAAATGTGCATACATGTTTATGAGTGATTGGAATTCATTAAAACACACATATTACTACCAAATCTGATGTTTACAACCTACTTGTGAATCTGGAAGAAAGTTTTCGGGAAGGTGCGCTTTACATACAAATTACTTGGAATTTATAAATGTCTCATGGATGAGGCCCAATCTCATTTTAAGAACTGTAAAATCTATTTGAACTAAAATACTGTAAAAATACAGTATGAATAATGTACAGTTATAAGAAAATGAGACACATTGATAAGTCCAGATCTCACCTCTAGTGGCACAGCATCTTTTGCACCGATGACAGTCACGGATGCAAATATCAACTGAGACGTTTCGTTGCTCTCCAGAAATTTGATGCACCTAGGAACGGCATTTAAACGAGAATAAATCATCGGTTTTGACCGTTTCACTTTATCATCTGAGCTTCGCCTTGGATGACTCTCAAAAATCAACACAAACTTCCCTAATCACTAAAGATGAAGTAAAAGGGAAGAATAGCATGTGCACCTGAGCTGCTGGTGAGACTCGACCAGGAAGCACAGGTACCTGTTCTCACACAGGTCAGAGGTGATGAAGACTTTAGACGCCTGACAGCCCTTCTCTCTGTCCAAAGACAACATTCATGATTACATCACAAACAGCACGTGCGCTCTCACAGAGAAGTATCTGTAAACACAGAGCATACGCAGACCTTGAGGTAGCGCCGGTCTCTGTCCACAGCTGCTCAATGCAAAGGTCCGGAAGAATGGGCTCCATCTCAGGCATCAGGCCGGTTTCGTTAAGGGTGCTGTTGGGTGATGCCAGGATGCTGTGCCCGCGCGGGGACGGGGTGTGGAACGACATGTTGAAGCGCTGTGCTCCAGAGAAGGAGGGCGCTGCGATGCCAGGGGAGTGAGCCCGACTGACCGTCAGACGCAAATTAAGATGCGTTACACAAGAATGAGCTTGCCGTTGATTTCATTCCAAATACATCTACCTATTTCAAAATGAACTTTTCACATGAAAATGAAAAATAAATGGGACCAAATAATTTCCCGCATGGACGCACCTGAGAGCAGCCATGTTAGAAATGCTGGGCGAGTGAACCCGAGAGTGCAGGCCGGGTGAGGCGGGGATTCGGCTTTGGTTGTGCAGGGCGTGGCAGTGCAAGGGCGAAGCGGGCAAGTCCAGCCGGGTCACGTTTCTCAGGTGGGAGCCGAGGAGGCTGTGCGTTGCGACCGGTGTGTGAACACCAGGCTGCTCGGGACACTTGAGCACTGTGGTCTGTTCCTGTAAAAGACATCAAGTGTAAATAGGCTTAAATTTGGTTTTACTCCTCTGTAAAGTAAAAACAAAATAACGTGTATTCTAATCAACTCAAAATAACTACTTTCAGACTACACTGATGTATGTTCACTGAAGCAAGAGGAAACAAAGGTATGTATTGCTTTGGCAGTACCTCAGGGGAGACTCTGCGCAGAGCCCAGACGGTGTGCGTACACTGCTGCGTGTCGTACGTCATCATGAGGGAGGGCTCGAGGCAGGTGAACAAAACCCTCATAGCACTATCTGAAACATACTGAAGCCGTGGCTCAAACAAACCTGAGAGATCAGAGAGAAGCATCAACAATACCAGCCATACAGGGGAGTTCTTCATAAGACAAATTAAGTCTCACAGGTAAATAAAGCTGGCTAGTCATTTTATTAGGCATTAAAACATATCTGGTCAGAAAAAGTCATATTTACACCACAAAAATATGTTTTCTTCATAAGATACAGAATTGGCAACAGGTCTTACCGGCAGATTTACAAACAACAGGAGCGATTTCATCTAAAGGATGCAGCATGCTGAACAGAGTCGGAAAAGGTTCCCTAATAATGACATAAGAAATGACTGCATGCTGATATCATATCCTACACACATTCACAGATTCCGTATGAGCATGTATATACCTGCCGGGGCTCATGTGGCCATCAGATGGGATGTTTTTGCGCTCTAAAAGCAGACCAAACTTGGCTGACCAGAGAGTAGAGACCTACAACCATACATGACACAACAGTGAGTGAATGGAAAAGGAAAGCTTACGAACTTTTGTTACTGGAAACTAACATTTAACAGTCATATAGTGAGAAATTGCATTTTTCTTGATCTTTTCAAATAAAATACTTTGATTTACTGTATACACATAATGTAACTCAAAACATTTTCCCAATTCAAACAAAGCGGCAAAAGTTTCAAAATTCTCACCCAAAAATTACATTTTAACCTCCATTTTTTTGGTGCAAACTATCTTCACTAACATTATACGTGGACCATTAGTAGCATACAGGGTTCAGCATACCGATGACTTTATTTTGAAATAATACAAAAAATTAACATTATCTTAATAACAGATTTAATACGAAAACACTCGTAATTTTGTTCGAGAATTGACAACATTCAAGGTTTAATTAGAACTTCTGGTTGTGAATTAATAAAAACTGAATAACAGCAAAACATTACAACATCCTTATAATTTCATATTACAATATTGTTACTATTTAAGAGTAATATTTTTGTGCATTTAGTATGTGAAAACTTTTGGCTTCTATTACACACATTGTGCATATCGCGCAGGACTAACTTGTGCTACCGAAAAATCCCCTGAGACATCACAAAAACATCAGTGGAGAATGTTCATGAAATTTAACCAGACTGAGCCAAAACAGTAAACTGTGTTGTCCAAATACTGGCAGTTCTTTAACTCAAAAGCATTTCTGTCGGCATGCCAAATAACCCATTACATCTCATGGAATAGACACAGCATCAGTCACTGAGCTAAAAAGACAGTCAGGCTGCTTCAATCCCTGATGGCACTAACTATCGTTCTGCTGTGACAATGTCTCTCCTGGAAGAGAGCATCCAAACCAAAGCGATACGTCAGACAAACCTTGAGTCATCGTTAGTCCTATCTTTTGAGAAATTAAACCGACAGAAGAGGTGAAATGTTCTGACCTGAAAGGGGAGTGGAGATATGAAGTCTTTCCCACTCATGCTGTGGACATTAACACAGGTGCTCTGGACGATACACACGGTCTTTTCCACAACGTCCTTTGCTGGATATGAAAAAGACATCACTTAAGACAAGATGAAGTTAAACATATGACGAAAATAAAACGTTTGACTACAGAGTCCTGCAACTGACCAAAGACAGTGGAATGATAAAAAACCAAGACCGCTATAAAACACAAAAATGTGTCAAATGCTTACCATCCTTTTTAGACTGTGGGACAGTGAAATTACACCAGAGTGCCTATAAAAAAAATTCATTTTAAATAAATGTTAGAAAGACAACGTAATGTCTTTGACAGTTGAGTCTGTTGCTCTCACCTGCTGAACGAGGCTGTCCACGGTGAAAGCCTTGTAAACATTAGAGGCTTGATTCTTACTGCCACGGCTCCAAATAACCATGTTTCCGGCCACGTACAGCTCCTCCTCATAATCGACCTCATCAGGAGCTGTTCCCTTCCTCAGCTGCCAGTGCTCCTGCCCATCACAAAAATATCACATTTACAACTGCGCATTTGATTGTTGGAGTTTTTCTCATCATGCGATAGCCATCACAAGCAAAGACGTTTTAAGTTTAGGTTGAGTGTCCCTCTGTGATCCCCATAATATGCCCCTAGATGGCAGACCCTAAACTGAAGTAGACTACATCGGGATCTACTAGCTTCCAGTATATGCAGCTTAAAAACAACAAAGTGTGCTCGGAAGAGGACTTCAGTGGTGGCATCTGGGTTTTCACGCTATGGTGTAAAGATGGACAGCTACCTTTTGTCGCTCCTGCAAAGTGACCTCCTGAAGAGACCCCACGAGTCCTGCGGCCCCATCAGAGGACCAGAGCTCAGAGGCCGGCTGCAGCTGCCGCAGCTGGAGGTTCACGGCATTCGGGTGATTCCTGCAGTGCTCACGACCGAATGGGACAAACGACTGCAACTCGCCTGCGGCTATCATTGTGGCTCTCTTTTCATAGACGTGCGACATGAGTTCCCAATATCAGCATTATTTCTGTGGACACACGGTATACACGTTACAGAAAATCTATGCATTATCTGTTTCACACAAAGATGTCTCATTATGCTTCTTCTTATTTTTATGAATCTACGTGTCAGTTTTTATGTACCTAGACATACTTTGTCAAAAGTATTTTTTGTCATAAGGAATTATGGACGTCCGTATGAGTTTATATGACAGTCTTGACATAATGACATTTCCTGTGGCGCTTTATGCAGCATCTATATATGTATGTCCATGTGTCCCTTTACATGTATGCATTTGGCAGACGCTTTTATCCAAAGCGACTTACACTCCATGATAATTCACATTTGTGTCTGAGGACGTGCAATCCCTGGACTAAAACCCATGACCTCAGCGTTGCTAGCGCCAAGATCTAACCAATGAGCTACAGGAAAGCTTTACTGTACATATCTTGCATCAGACATTCGGTTGTTAACTCAAGCACAGCTCCAAAACACACAACTATTGCATTCATTAACTATCTCAACCAGAACCGGTGACAGTTTTATTTAACGTTGCATTAAGTTTGCGGTTTTACCTCAGCACGTCAATAAGCATTAGCAGCTGAGCTACGCTAACAACAACCCCTCAAATACACACCTGGTAATAACAAATAGTCAAGCTTTCTGTCCTGATGTGCAGTTATTTCTTTTAACAGATGCCGTTCCCTCTTTATTCGGTTATTTGTTGAGCCCAACATACAAACAGAGTGAAGTACGCAGTGAAAAAGCGATCGAGCACACTTCACTATGCTGTTTCAAATGAGCGCGGACATATTGGAATCCCGTGACACTGACCGACCAATCACAGAGCGAAATTCCGGAGGAGGCGGCGCTAGATATGCTGTGATGGTGTAATTGGGATGTTCTTTGAAGAACACAACAGTTATATCATAACACAAAGTAAATTAGTAGTTTTTTGTTTTTGTAGTTTTTTGCAAAGGTGAGTGTTGGGTTGCATTTTGTTGACTGAACGCACAAAATGTGACTTATTTTGAAATCTTGTGTACTTAAGAATCCAATGTATTTAATATTTTGCACATACTGCAGTGAAAAGACAGCTATATTTAAAATCTTATTTCTATATTTTAACTAATTTTGGCAAAGTTTAATGTGTGAGAGTGTAACAACAAAACTGTTTACATATTATTGTCTCACAATTTACACACATCATCTTTATAGCTCAGTAATGCACCACACTCAAGCATCAAATCAACATGTTATCTGAGAATGTTAATTATATTAATATATATTTAATATTTGTATAATAGCTATTACATCGAGCACGTAAAAAATGTCTTGACAAATATTGGTCGTTTCTCAATAAGTCCGAATAGAACAAAGTGATTGCATACCAATGGTGAAATCTATAAGTACATTAGTTGAGAAACAGTTGCAGGACCACATTATGACAATAAAGTCACAGATTATTTATAATAATGCTTTTCTACAGTATTTGTCTCTTCAAGGCTGACAGGTCATAATGAGTTTAATTGGAAGTATAAATGCCACAAAAGTTTTCCATTTCAGTTGGACTTAATTGTGATTGCTTCTTCAATATAAGATGTACACTTGTAAATGTGAAATTTGATGCAAGCATGATCCTGTATTTCATGCTAATACATTCATATTTTGGCACATATTTGTGAAGCAATCAATAGCGAAATAGATTCTGTTTGACCGAAACCGCTCAACTGAGATTGTTGTGGGCGGTGGTGGATTTCACGCATTTTATTCTCTATAAACTCTGACACACAGAAAATAGAGATAAATGGGCCCAGAACAATATGGATTCAGTAGAGTGATACACTTTTTCTATGGACTCACAGGAAATCTTAATGTGCACGGTATAGCGTGCGACCGGAAGAATGTGTCACCGGTGTTGACATTTCACTCGATTATTTTTCAATAAAACTATCACCCATACGGCAAGCGTCACCACAATACTGTTTTTCAGTCCTTCAAATTGTTCAATCTGAACAAAAGTAAACCCAGATCTTTCTACTGCATACAAGGCCTTTAGCTAAATTGCCAATATCGACTGAAGAACTCATGGCACAACAAATGATTGTGCCATGAGTCAAAATATGCAAGAATGCTGAGGAATTGCAGAATATTGATAAGTGTGAGATGATGTACAAACAGAATTTGAATTTCTAACGTAGCGACTTGAAATATTGTATGCATTCAACATTTAGTTTTACGTTTTGTGTACGCGCGTGTCTGTACAAAGTTTTTCGATTGCAACAAAGATTTTACAATTTTTATAACAAGATGATCAAGCAACATATTGGAATTAAATTGATGCAAAATTGGAAATGATTTTGAAATTAATAGTTTGTTTATTTGGGCATTTGCACTTTCTGCAAATTTGGAGAAATGTATGATAAATGTGAAATCATTGCGGAAACCATGCTTAATGCATTAGGTAATAAAATTGAGATGTAGCCTACATGTCAATAGATGAACTAAGCTAAAATAATGAATATGATTGGCTTTGTGGAGCTTTGGGAAGCATGATGATCTCATCAGCCTTGATTCCAAATATATGATGCCAGGATGACATTATTGACGCTAATGTCCTGTATGTGGAAAGATGAATGAATGTATTTACAGCTTTAGTTGCCATGCATTTAAGTGTTTGCCTAACTGATCTGTCACATGGGCTTTTGGTGGTGGAATTGTCATGTGCCATGATTAAGATCTCAATCTTCCTCTATGAATATCACACTCGTCGTGAAAATGTCAATAAGCAAAAACCTCAGCATAGAAAGTCAACGAGGAATGTCAATTTTATAACATTGTTTCTTCAAGGCATAGTCATTTGTCAGGGACCAAGTGATGATGGTTTTCAAAAGAATGTTTATTTTTTGATACATTATTGAAAGGAAAGAAAGGAAGGGAGGGATTAAGAAATGATGGGAGTCGGTTTTTAAATTGTATGCTGTGTACTGCACTTAAAGTGTGATATGTAATCATGTGCACTAACAAGCCATGATTTCAGCATGTAGTCGATGTGAGACTGCTGTGTACAGAACTCACCGGCTGACTGTCAGACTCTTTGTAAACTTGATTTATTGGCAACACTTCTGCTCTCTGCGTCTCTCATTAATCACTTTACCCACAAGCATCCAGGCCCCTAAAAAACATCATGGCAAATTAAATCATTAGAATGCTGTTAAGGTCACAGGGCAAGTGCTAACTGTTCCTGCAGAAAAAATGGGCTCCCCGTATGGAAGTTCCAGGGAGAGAACAGACCTAACCTAAAGTGAGTTCACTCAAAAATAAACATTCTGTAATCACTTACTCAACCTGTATGGACTTCTTTGTTCCGCTAAACCCAAAGGAAGACATCTGGAAGAATGTCAGTAACCGATCAGATCTCGCCCCCCTTTGACAGCCATAGTGGGGGAAATAAAACTATGGGATGAGATCTGCTCGGCTACTGACATTCTTCCAAATATCTTCCGCTTTGTCTAGCAGAACAAAGACGCTTATACAGGTTTAAAACAATGCGAGGGTGAGTAAATGATGAGAGAATTTTCATTTGAGGTTGAACTGTCCCTTTAAGAGCCAAATCATGTCCCCTTCTACAGCGAGTTCTGAAATGAAAAAAGTGCAAATTTACGATGACTTTCTTAAGGGGCTGGCTGGCTGCTTATTTGTAAGAATGTAAACATTTGCTGATGTTTTGAAAGACTGGTTGATGTCATGTTAACAACTAGCCATGTTTTCCATTATTTTGGCATTGTCGTATTTAATGTTGAACATGATTTTATTAGCAGAGGCTTTGAGGCAGGGTTAAGATGAGGGTAAAGCACAATAGCTGGTGCATATAATCACTTATAACCCATTCATTAATTAACACAACAGATCTCTCCAAATGAAAAATGCATCATTCTGTATGTCTGTACATTTAATTGTTTGACCATTCAGTAGATCTATTAATTCATTTCCATGACCCTTTTTCATTAGGTTCCTTCGTAAAGCAATTTATGATTGAAATTCCAACAAGTCCATTTGGATGTGATCCACTGTTTTGCGCATCTTCCATCAAAAAACTTTTTAAAAAAAGGTCACCCATGCAAACAAATGACCACAGAATGAATCACCTGGAATGACAAAACATTTTGTGCAAGCAAACCTAATTTCTCCAATGTGTGTGTGTTGGCTTCGTGAACTGAGCATGCCATGCAGCCGACCAATGACGAACACATCCATCCCAGTGGGACTTTCTTCGTGACGTATTAACGCATATGAAATCTGCTTGCTTTCTGTCCGATGGAAAGTATTCAGCAATATAAAACGAGGTGAAGGGAGAGACTACTCAAAGAGACGCAAGAGCGACCAAAGGGACGTAAATACATCACCTGCTAACTTTTGACTGGAGCTGTTTCACCTGCACGGATCTGCACATCTCTATAGCACATGTGAGTTCCTATGATCTTGTTTATTGCAATAAATATAACACACATACATTTATCTATTTATATGCACGTTACATCCACAACATAAATCCATACGTACGTTTACAGTAATACATTACCACATTTAAAATTGTGTTGATCGGTATTGTTTCAATAAAACACCTTTACTATTTAAGACTTTATTTTTACTCTGAACACTTCTTATCACATTTTGTGCAAACTTGATTCATACTTAGTCTACTGAAATTGTCATTCGTGTAAATGTATGCGTAAACTTACTCGTGTGTTCGTGCGTGCGCAGGTTTAAAGCGATGCTCGTGAGGAACGGCTTTCAGCTTTTGCTCTTCATATCCCTTTGCAGTGTTTTTTATACCCGGACCTTAAGTTTACCCTACCCCTCCATGAGGTAAGACTTTTACTACAATTATACATGATTAAAACAAACTTTTTGTGACGCTTTGTGTGACGGGAGGAGCGCGCACTGGGTAAGAGGGATGGATGCGCGAGCTCAGGTGAACCACCTCAGAAAAAAAGACAGAACGACAAAACACTGGAAAATAACTAATGAGAAAAATCGGACGCATATTATATTACATTATTAGGATTAGATTGTAGATTTCGATTATTTAAATATGTTTTAAGTATTAGAATAGAAATAATGCATCAAGTATTGATTCAAACATCGAATATATTCTTTTATAGGTCTTTTATACTGTATTGTATTATGTGGTAAAAATGATGTTTGTTTGTTATTATTAAACGCTTCATTGCTTCAAAAATGCGAAATTTACCACAGAACCATAATTCTGGACGAACTACAGTGTTTACTAATATTATCAAATTGAAATAAATATAAACAGTGTGAAATAATTGTTGTGTCTTTTTCTTTATTTTCTTGTTAATAATGACATAACAATACCTGAAGCACCTATGGTATATTGAAGTAATCTATGGTTACCATGGTGACGTTTTAGTATGGGTGACTGTGGACATTGCTGGCAGGCTTTAAAGCATTAAACAATTAAAGCAAGCAGCTTTTAGATCAAATGAAGTGTAAGAGCTACTGAAATAGACAGCCTTTTTTCGGTTTGTTCGTATGGTTGTATAAGAGCTGGTTTTGTGTTCATGTGCAGAGATCCCAGACACGCAGACGGTCTCTTCACAAGTGGATACAGTAAACTTCTCGGTCAGTTATCGGCCAGACGGTATCTGGAGTCGTTGATTGGAAAGCGGGTCAGGTAAATCACCACAAACCCTGACACAGTGTTCTGAACGAAACTTGTTAGACCAGCCACAATGTGGTTTGCTGGTCTTTACTGGTTTTAAATGATCTATCTGACAAATGCCCGAAAACCCTCAAAAACCAGTTCACCAGATAAGACAACCTTGGTGTCTACAGCTATACTGTAGGTCAAGTCAGTAACGTCAGACTGGTTTTAGATGGCCTTTTAGCAGAGATCTGCTTGGGAGAGCGATGTGTTTTATGTGGATTATTCTAGTAGACTCTATATTGTAATAAACATTTGTTCAAACTATGCATGTTTATTTCCTATTCATATTTAAAATATTTATATATTTAGATGACTTAATCTGCCTATTAATTTAAGATTCCATAATAATAATAAAAGGTTTTGTATTATTTGAGAAAACTCTTGAATTGCTGTGTAATGCACTTTATAACATGAGATGCTAAATGTTTTTTAAAAGGTAATGGACATGATATTTTTCTTTAGTGATGATTTGCTGGAAGACCAGGCACCAATGAAGCGTCATTCAGACGCAATATTCACAGACAACTACAGCCGCTTTCGCAAGCAGATGGCGGTGAAGAAATATCTCAACTCGGTGCTCACGGGAAAGAGAAGGTATCAAACAAGTGCTTCGCATTTAATTTATAGAAGACAAACCTGCAATCAAAGATGTTACAAATTTACTTTAAAGTTTTACTTAATTAATATTAAAAGTAGTAGTTTAATGTAGTATGTTTGACCTGTGTTTCTGTCTCCCTTCTAAAATGTGTGCTTTAAATGTTTTGCTTATAGTCAATATGCTTTGTACGGCTGCTTTGTAACAATGAAAATTGTCAAAAGCGCTATATAAATCAAACAAAAGTTGATATATTGTTTGCAATGTGTACTGTCAGTGTGAAGTACTGCATTGGTTTAAACAATCACCGTGTAATGTTTCCAGAAGAGTTATTAAACCAGTTTTCTCTTCTTTCTTCAGTGAAGAAGACCCACCCAGCGTGCAGGAGGAGTTGACTGGTGGAGAGACTACGTATCAGGAGAGCTACGATGATGTCACTGTAGATCGACTTCTGAATCATATACCATTGGTAAGTTAGATGGTGATGACGTTACCTAGTGTTAAATATACGATTTGCAAGTAAATAGACTTCATTTAAACATTCTGCTCTTTTCTCTTCCAGCGTCTCTGAGGGCAGTTTGACCGCAACTCTCCACGACCATCATAGGTTTCCCATTTACACCGTATAGTTTAGGACATCAGCATATGACGAAAACAACATGTTAAACAAAAAAATGTGGTTACCTATGACGTAAATGTTGCACTGTACATAGAAAATAAACTTTGATGAAAGACGTTAGCTTGGAGATGTACATAATGTGCTTTGGCCTCTGAGCCCACACCTTTGGCCTGTTTTCTGTAAATTGTAGATCAATAAAAGTGTATTGAAACAAGTCCCGGACTGGTACAATAAGAGAACCGTGCATTCGGACCTGAAGACCAGCGATCGTATGCACCAAATATAACACTCCAACATGGAACGGTCATGTTTCACCCTGCATTTTGTACATGGAATTATTTTGTAAAAATGTTGCTGTCACGTCTAAAGGAATCATTTGGGGGCTGTGAGGATCGGGGCACTGGAAAACTTTATTTTTTTGCCATTCAAAGTGTAATAAAAGTTTGAAGAGCCATAAACATTTTGACTGCGCTCAATTTCACTGTCACGGCTTTCAGTAACATGTAACTTCAGCAGAAAACTTCGGAATCTTAAATCATTTCCATATATGACCGTGTGCCGCCTGTTTTCTGCCACAAGAGGTGACCATTATTTTGAGTGATGCCTCAATTACATTTCTAAGGTTTATGGCTGCCATTTGTTTCTCATCCCAGACAAATCCATATAAATCGCACCTAAGGAATGCAGAGTAAAACAAAAATAAAATCAAGTTGCACAACTAAAGGAAAGAAAAATGCCAAAAAGATCGACCGCGAAGATCATAGTGTATGAGATGATGTGTACAATGTGACGCTATCCAAAAACAGCTGGTGTATTTTCAATAAAAAGAGGGCTAATTCTCTCGCCATACATGAAATTACTCGAGCAAATGAAACCGAAAATGTGCATGGTTCAACACACACATAATTCACTCGTCTGACGCCTCCTTTTGTTCGACATTAGGAAATGGTCATTAGTGTTAGCCGGCTGTGACTAAGTGCGTGTACGACGTGTCTTAAGCAGCCCAGGAAATTTTGAATCATAAATGTCAGAGGATGCAGAATGCCAGACGTGCATTATATAAGACAATATTCACAGTAGCATGAGATATGGGATGCCAAAATTAGTCAAGTCTGTCAAGTTCTTTTTATATGCACTTGTCAGTTGGCCTGGAATAACGGTTTGCAAAAACAATCAGAACCGATCTAAATAACAAGACAACTCAATTTCATCCAAATTCGAGGGCAAGGGTTAGTGTTACGCGTGTTCAACTATGGCATTTTTAAAGGGAGAGTTTGCACAAAAGTAAAAATTCTTTCTCGCCTCGTTCCAAACCTGCATGACCCTCTTTCTTCCGCAGAACACAAACGAAGACATTTTAAAGCACGTTGGTCACCAAACAACATTGAATCCCATATGGACACAATGAGACATTTCTCAAAACGTCTTCTTCTGCGTTCCTCAGGATTCTGGGTCTTCGATAGGGTTGTGTGTGATGAAGAGCTCTGCTTGGGTAACTGAAGAGGCTGTCACGTTCTCTCGTCTGGATCTTGTTCCTCTCATGACTGTGTCATTTTGGCTTGTCATTTTTAATGATGGCCGCTTCCAAGAAAAGACAGAAATCACAGCGAATGGAAAAATAACAAACGATCAAATGAATGGAGAAAACGAGCGCTGATCATTTAGCTACGTGTGTCTGGTATGCATTTGTCACGTTGAATTTGTATCATCACGTCACTGGGAGCTAAACGGAGCAAAAACCCAACATGACTAATAGAAAATCTCTCATGAAGCGAAAGGATTTTCATGATGTGCTGTATTTATCACTGGCCGTTGCTTGTTAAGCACACAAACGGGCTGAAATGTTAAACTATGAGTGTTCATTAGTTCATGTCATCTGAAGCAATGACACGGTTCTATGTGGTCAGTGTAAAACAGACATGTTGGGTTGCGGCAAACTATTCCGTTTTCATCTCTGATGTCTTCCAGGCTTCTGCAGGTATGATGTGAAGATACAATCCCTGGTGACCGAGCCTAATCTTTGCCTATTGAATTGTTGTGGTGCAAATCAGATGTTGTGTGATTTGTCCGGCTCTGTGTGGAGAGGTCCGGCTCATTTGCTCTCATTACTGGATGGCTAAATGGAACGGCTGACCAGAGCAGGTAAAAATAGACTCTACACTGGTCCAGCTCTGATAATGGGTGCATTACCACTTAAAGTGATTCACCGTAGAAATGGCCGGCCGGGAACCACTTGTTTTCGGCATTAGCGTGTGTATGTGTGTGTTTTTGCATTGCACTTTTTCCACGAGCCCTTTTGTTCTTCGCATCTCTCTCCTTTCTCCTGCACACGCTTTTGGTTCACAATGAAGAACATTAGCCCTTGCATCGTGCTGTCAAGCTGACAGTAAACAGTTCACATTTTAGTCTTTTTATGACCTTTCTTAACAAAGATGTGAAAACACACCGATGTGATTCTCTGATCAAGTGCTTCTTCATGGAAAATAAAGTGGAACCTAACATGGTATTTGCATGATCTTACTCCACACATTGAAAAACTGATTTGTTATTTTTTGTTGTCTCAACTCAAAAAAGTAAAAGTTACCTGGTTGCCTTTTGAGTTAATTCACTCGACTAATATTTTTATGTTGCATTAACTCAAGACTTTAAGACAACCAGGTTACTTATTTTTTAAAGTTGAATCAACAAAAAATGTTTTTTTTTACCGTGCACAAATGAAGACAGTCGAATTGTTACATCATGTGATTTGTTGTCATGTGTATTTCTGCGTATGTTGTGTGCTCCAATTGGTCCATAAAGATCTGCCATCCTTTAAAAACAACCAATGGTTGTTCTTGTTCTGTATTGGCTGTTGTTGATCTTTCCTCTTTTCATTTAAATCTTCATGACATTGTAACTAGGTTGTCATCTTTTCACTTTGTAAATACAGTATATACCTGTACACTTAAACACATGGATTGAGTGCCATTTTTTCCACATCTTGTTTTTTCTCTCCTGTTTTTGGAGTTTTCAAAGGCCTACAGTAAAAGCGCCATTTTTCTTTAATTAATTTGTGTACCAAACAAAGCGAGAAACGCAACAGCAAAATGGTTTAGTCCAGTTCTACCTTCTTCATGATCCACCTCCCTTCATATATTTTTATCGAATGTATTTTTGGACCACTGAAGAGTGATACATAACTGGAGAAATCAATGCATCATCCGCACCAAGCCGCTTCAACAGTATTGAAGTGTCGCTGATGACTGTGACAGGTGGGGTTTACACATCACAAGTGCCCAAAACTTTTTTTGTTTGTTTATCTTCTTCTTTGAAATGTTCAGAATTAAACTCCAGATTGCTAGTAAAGAGTTTAAGACCTGTAACGTCCAAACGCTTCACAATGATCACCTGATCTTTACGGCTCTAATGATTGCCTCCACAACTGCGTGTCCTTGAGCCAATATGACACATTTTCTTTTTATCCAAGGTGTACTGCAATGAATGGGATGCTTCACAGGTTACTAAACCCTTCGCACTTGCGCAATGTGCATGATTGCAGCCTTCCTCCGGAGGAAAAGAACAGATTCCTAACAAAGAGGAGTCATCCGAGAGGCTTAATCCACAAACAGAATTATCCATCCGTGTAAAACTCGATACATTAATCCCTACATGTTCTGCCAATCAGTTTATGCTAATACACACATTCTCCGGGGGAGGAAGACAACCGCATGTGATAGTAAAACACAACACCTGTCATTGAAGGACGATTAAGATTTCATAAGGAAATGACTCATAACATCCCACATCAACATCTGCCTCACATACCCGTCTAACGTCTCAAAACCCGCGCACGTGATGGCCCGAGTCGAGCCGTGGAGAGGATGAAAACATCTCAGCGTTTCCTGTCAGATGTCCTTGGGGCCAATGACAGCGCTTGTTGAAGAGCATTGCCGTGACAGCGACCTTTGGAACCCTGATGCACGGGTCATGTGACAGATGCCAGTCAATCATAATAACCATCACACTTGTGCCCCTCCTTTATGAGTGAGGGACTTCAATGGGACATGGGTCTATTTAAGGAGACGTAAAAGACAGGTGGAGAAGATGCATTTGACCAGCAATAAGGAATGTTCTCATATAGACAAAAAACTATATAGGCAAAACATACAGTATATACATGTCAATGTATATTATATTTGTGGTTCACATGTCTGTAAGGCAAACCTTTAATGCCACATCCGTCAGAATTAAAGGAGAAGTTCACTTTCACAATATATGTTTATGATAGTTTGCTCACCCTCATGTCATCCAAGATGTTTCTGTATTTGTTTCTTTAGTGGAAAAACAAAAAAGGTTTTTGATGAAAACATTCCAGGATTTTTCTCCATATAGTGACTTCATTGGACTCCAAACGGTTGAAGGTCAACATGACAGTTTCAGTGCAGAGTCAAAGGGCTTTAAACCAGACCATGAATAAAGGTCTTATCTAGTGAAACCATCGCTCATTAAAAAAAGTATATGCTTTATAAACACAAATGCTCACCTTGCTCTGTTCTGTGTTGTGCGTTCATGACTTCACAAAATATGTAATAACGTTAAAAAGGTTGCGCTTGACGTAGGCGGAAGTACCGAGTCAGTGTTTACAAGTCAAACGTGCAAGTTTTCAACATAATTACGTATTACGTGAAGTCATGAACACACATCGCAGAACAGAGCAATGCGAGCATATGTGTTTATAAAGCAATACCTTTTTTTTGATGTTGAAAATTGACAGATCATTTGGCTAAATAAGATCTTTATTCATGGTCTGGTATGGTTTAAAGCCATTTGAAGCTGCACTGAAACTGTCATTTAGACCTTCAACCATTTGTCCATTAAGGTCCACTATATGGAGAAACATCCTGGAATGTTTTCATCAAAAACCTTCATTACTTTTCCATAAAAGAAAAAATATCATAAACATCTTGGATGACATTTATTATGAAAGTGAACTACTCCTTTAAATGATGTGTACATAGCAAAATTACATTCACAGTGAAATATCACATAGTGTAGGCATGCACAGAAAGGTTTGCATGTAGTCTAGAGGTTAATCACAACAAATTGCTCAGAACCCAAAAATTAGATTTCTATTCCCTAGCAGCTTGACTCATAATGGGATGTGTGTGTTTTTCAACCAGAGCCGTACAAATGCCTGTTTTGCTCTCCATATCCCCCAGTGCTCTGGAGCTTCATTTGTATTGACCGTGGTTTAATAAATCAAATGAAAATACAATAATATACGGCCCCGGCGCTCTTCTCGTCTACAAAGGTCAGCTGTAAGATTAATTATACCGAAAGGAAAGCCTTCATGATGGACTGTTTCCCAACTACACAAGCCTGCTTTTATTATCCAAATCCTAATTTACTGCAAATCGATCCTTGATATTTTTAATGTTTTCACGTTATTTCTTTCTACATGACTATAACTTTTCTCTCCGAGAAAGCAAAGAAAGACTGATGCACAGATTGACATTTCTGCAGGAAAATAAAATGTTACTGGCTCCTCAGTGTCTGACAGTTTTCCAACTGTTAATCGAATCTCTACGTTTATTTTCATTTTGCAGATCCTTTGGTTTAAAGCAAAATGCTGCGACAAGTTATTTGAAGCTAGAATTGCTAATATAGATGACTATACTGAAACTGCAGATATAAAAATAGCGAGAGAAGACATTTCTTTGCACAGGTAAAATTCTCATTCCAATCCCGTGACAACTGAAAGTGTGCTTAGGAAAGAAGTTTCATCTCGAGTTCCTTTAAAGGCGAAAGGAAATTCAATTAAGATGGAAAATCAATTGCAATTGTAATTAAAGGTTGATTGGTCTTTCGAAAATTGAAATGGCTTTTGCGTGCCGATAATTAGGTGAACATCCTCTTTAGTACAACTAAATTATATTCAGAGTTTACGGTAACCAAACACATTTATCTGCATGTGACATGTCATGTGGATCATTACAATGGCCACTGATCACATGGAGAACAGTTATATTTAAACAGGTTTAAGAACCAAACGTGAAAGATCAAACTATTTGCTGATTTTTCTCAGAGGGACAACACTTCAGATTCAAGCTTGCTCCAAGCCAAACATTTAATGCCTGAACTCAGATTTCTCTCTAAATCACATCAGAAAAGGTTTTTCTTAGCAGATTTGACTTCTGACCCTTTGAGTTGCTTGATATTTCAAGTGAAAGAAAGCATCATCACATCAAGAGCAGTCTATGATTCAATAAAACGCATTCATTTCAGCCTAAATTAAATTCTGTTAAAACAGCAACAAGTTACGATACAACAGTTCTCTGCTGCCATCTAGCCACGAGTCAAAACCCAGACGAGGACTCTCACTACATCAGTCAACAAACAAACACCTGCTGAAAAATATACACGGCTTTATTCAACCATTTAAATATTTACAAGTGTTCAAAGACAAACAGAAATGGTTCATTTCATTGATAAAACATCTATAAAATCTTATAAAACATTCACATTTACAATCTTAAGAAGGCTGTTCAACCTCCCTTTGGAATACTTTTTTTTGGGCATACAAAATGATTGTAGTGTCTTTGTGCAGCGGCCACAAACGCAGCCAAATTCACTTCACATTCAAAAATGTGCAAAAGATTCATATTCTTTCAAAACGCATAAGAGGCAGTTCATTTTTCAAGTTCTTGGTAACGGAGACTCTCTCCAGGCACAGGTGCTCAGAGACGCCGGACGCTCCTTTTGCTCCGAGCGGATCCGGCGATGAGTGTGTTTTGGGACGAGGAGCAAGTCCGGACGGAGCTGCGGCACGGGGCAGAACCGTGATATGTTGATTGACACCGTGTGCAACATTCAAACGCGCAGCTGTGGCGCGTGCAGATTGCCCGCTGCATGGCTCCGTCAAAGCGTGCCGGAGAGCCGCAGAGGACACACGCCCGCAGAGATTCATGCTGTTTAAGTGATTTAGCAACCTGGAAGAAAACAAAAATAGTTTTAATGGAATGTTTCTAACTGGTGATCAGATAAAAGTCGCATAGTTATGAGAGTGTACGACATTTTTGTCCATGCATTAGGTGTAAAGTTCGAGAGGAACCCAAGGTTTCATTCATATTCACTTATTTGCGGCCATGTCGTGTTACAAATATAAATTTTGTCCTTGAACATGAACAGCAGTTTTTACCTCACGAAACTGTAGGAAGCGACTCGGTCTGGATGCTGTTTGCCCTCCGCTCATCTGGCACTGGGACTTTTTAACAGCTTTGTGAATGGGTGTAGAGGCAACGCCCTGCATACAAGAGAACACCACCCTGCTTAAGGTGAAGTCCCGAGACAAAGATCCCACATGCCGTCCAGAATCCTGCGACAAAAACAATGCAGCACTATTAGAAATGAAACATTTACCATTACATTTCTTCCTGAAACAAAAAGGTGAACGAGTGCATATTGGTAATTTAGGTAGAGCTTTCTTCTCACCCTTTGTGCTCTCTCAGCTTCTCTGCACCTCCGAAGGGCCATCTGATCCTGGCAGATGATTTTCCGCCACGACCGGCTCACTTTTTTACAGCTGCAACGCAAGATGGAATCAACGGTCAGCCAATCTAACCGGTTCAACATGCGCTTGGCACACAAACCACAGGGAGGGACACAGACACAAAAGCAACCAGAAAATAAATTTACCTTATCAAGTCACGATCTCCCAGCAGGCCCAAGATCCTGGCAAGAATGTGCCGCATGTCTTTCCTCAACAGGCCAGAAAGAGTGTCCACAAACTCCAGTCCCATTTTCCCACCAATCACATTATGAAGTCCATAATTCTCAGCAACTTTACCGACGACCGTCCAATCGTAACTTCTGCTCTTTTTAAAGCTTCTCACCAGTTCCCTGCACACCTCCTCCTGGAACTTGAGCACGGGCAGACAGGGCGTAGAATGACACTCAATGTCCGAGGACTGAGAGGACACGCATTTCTCTTCACCCCTTTCCAATGAGTCCACACTGTCCACCTCCACGTGTTCAACCCGGCTGTTTTGGAGGGAAAGGTATCCGCTGTCCTCGCCGAAACTGGTCAGAACGACCTCATCATCGGACGCCACATCCTGCGTCGGGCACTTGTCCCGGAAGTTCTCTTTATTGTGAGGGCCTTTACTTCTGCTCTCCAGAGGGGTGGAGATGTTGGAGGCCGCAGGGGGACGAGGGCCAGCTGATTTTCGTGGTGAAACGGTGTGACCCTTGACTTCATTGAGGTCTGTTTCAGGTTTCTCCATGTGGCTTAAAACTGTGGAATCTTCACTATGTGCTGTACACTTCATATTTGGGCTCTATGAGACGCAGCAAATGGCTGACCTAGAGGAAATGAGAAATAAGACATGTTAAGTTTTACTAAGCGTGTAGGACAATCAGAGTATTTGTATTTAGTAGTCACTATTTAAATATTACAAATAATTAATTATTGATAATAGCATTCAAACAAATACACCACCAAAAAAGCTGTAAATGTATATGCATAAACTATACGTATTAAACATAAACTAAACCATTTTACGTCCAAGACGTCATTATTTACATTACTATAACATACCAAAGTGTGTTAACATCTACATTCCACAACTTTGTCCACTTTAACACTCAAATCTAAGTGTTGAGCAGATTTGCTTTCAGCATTTCAATATAAAATCATCTAGCATGTCAACATGTCAGTATATTATCTTAAACATATTGTTATTTTATAAAGGGATGGCATTCATTTTAAGTCAATCTCCATTTTACGCGCCTAAGTGCACGCAGTCCTGACGTGGCCGCGCATGATGCTCACTACAAAGGGCTCAGATTAGCCACAAAACTGCTTTAAAATATTTGCAGGCAAAGTTTTGATTGTTTAGATCTTAAAATGCAATAAGCAAAGACTATAGATTAAAATGTGACATACATGCAATAATAAAAGTACACCATAAAGAGGAAACTCAAACATGCTCGGTCATCTCTAGGGTCTCTTTGCTTCAAAGCCCCTTTATCCACACGAACTAAAGCAATTTAAATAAAGTAACACTGTCTTACCTCAATAAGATAAAAGCACTTTTTAAAAAGCCCGCATTTGTCCTTTAAAACGCTTTCTGTTCGCTGTTACAGGAGCAACGTGAACATTTAAGCGGCAACACTGAACGCCGATTGTTAGTGAACTCGGAGAAAAAGCGCCACTGGAAAACGCGTTTGAAATTTGGCGAACAAAACCTCCCGACCAATCAGAGCGCAGCGGAGTACCTTTAAACGACGGGAAGCCAATAGAAGCCTCTGGGGGTGACGCGACTTACGTCGTGAGGCAGAAAGCCGAGACGTCACCGCTGAATAAAGAGCGCCACCCAATGAGAAACGCGGCGTGAAAATGCGCCTTTTTAAATGTGTCAATGGAAACGTTTGCACATATATTTCAAATGTTAAAATGATGCTTTTAAACATGCGAGAGAAAACGATTTAAATGTAAAAGACATTCAAAATAGATGTCTATTAGTCAGAATGTTTTAAATTTATTAATGAAAAAAAGTTTTCAGAATACAAAAATATCCAAATAATGTCTAACTTTATATTTACTTTCAACTTAATAAATACGCATGACAAAATGTAAAAGAAAAGCATTTTCACAAATGGTTTGAGGAGTTTGGATAAAACCATCTACTGTATAATGTTGATATAACACAGATCATCAAATTTACATTTGTGACCCTGGACAACAGAACCAGTCTTACGGGTCAAGTTTTCGAAATTGAGACTTTTACATTATCTGAAAGCTGAATAAATATGAATTCTATTGATGTATGAGTTGTTAGAATAGGATAATATCTGTTCGAGATACAACCTGTTAAAACTCAGGAATCTGAATGTGCAAAAAAATCTAAATATTGAAAAAAATTGCCTTTGAAGTTGATATTTAGGGTCACTGTGACAGGAGATCCACTCACAAAAAGTAAGTTTTTATATATTTAAGGTAGGAAAATTACAAAAATCTTCATGGAACATGACTTTTACTTAATATCGTAATGTTCTTTGGCATAATAAAAAAATCGATAATCTTGACCCATACAATGTATTTTTGTCTTTTCCTAAAAATATTGCCGTGCTACTTAAGACTGTTTTTTGATCCAGAGTCACATTTAGTCTTCAACAGACGCTTTTATCTAAAGAGACTTATAGCGAATTCAGGGAGCTGTGATAATATACCTCAAAATCTATAGTTATGTAATTGATGTAAAATACAAGATCATGTTATGATATATAGTAAATATATCGTCCCAGCAGCCACCACCAGTGTGTCCTTGAGCAAGACACTTTATTCCATGTTGGATAAAAGCGTCTGCCAAATGACTAAATGTAAATGTTATGTAATGTCAATATAATAGAGGAACTCTACATTCCCATTTGTTTTAGGGTGCAGGACTCCCACTAAAGTATTTCACACTGATGTGTTAAGATCTGGAGAAAGCCATCGAGTGTTTGTGGATCTACTCTGGATTGTGCTTGTTCTCCGCCAAACAATTTGACACCTTCAAGACAAAACTTTAACACATTTCTTTATTGCCACAAGTCACTGTTGGTTATAATCAGTGTCTTTGAGAATGTCCATGAGGGATTCTTGCTCTGAAAACTGTTGCAGAAACTCAATCATCTCCTCCAGCAGTTCCTCTCCTTGTAAAAACCCATGGACGTCGTGGATGGTCTTACCGATTCTGTGATCGGTGATTCTGTCCTGAGAGAAGTTATACGTTCTGATCTTCTCAGATCTTCCTTTGGTGCCAATCTGTCATAGGGAAACATGCTCTGTCAGTCACTAAAATCGCAAAGAATATACCGGCTCCTATATATATCGTATGTACCTGGAGTTTTCGAGCCTGGTATCTCTTACTGGTCTCCTCTTCCAGTCTTGTGCTGTAGAGTTTTGCTCGCAGTAGCGTCATGGCTTTCTCCTTGTTCTTTATCTGAGAACGTTCCTGCTGGCATTCAGAGACTATACCTGAAATGCCAAAACGTGACAGGTTAGTCTAACTCTGAATCATAAAGGATAGAGAAACGAGTGAACTGTGAAGTCCACTCCTTAAAGATCTCAATTCATATAATCTAAAGTTGGAAAGAAATCAAACCATATGCACATCTTAACACAACCAACAGATATCACAATACTTTCTAAACATGAATTGACTTATAGAAACAATTGATTTATAGACCTGTGGGCAGATGAACGATCCTCACAGCGCTGTCAGTGGTGTTGACGTGTTGCCCTCCTGCTCCACTGGCTCTCTTTGTCTCTATTCTCAGATCTTTGGGGTTAATGGAAAATGAGATCTATGAAATATTCAATAAGGAGAAAAAAACATTACAAAATCACTACTATCAATCAATCAATCAATCAATTTAATTTATATAGCACATTTAAAACAACCATGGTTGACCAAAGTGCTTCACAATGTCCAAGACAAAAACATACACATACCCATACATATATATATACATACATACACACATACTAATAAAAATAATGACATCGCAATGTCTCCCCTCAGCCTGTCATAAAAGCCAAAGAATACAGGTGTGTCAACTAGACCCAACGAACCTTGAAAGCACAATAAGTCACTTTGAATAAAACTGTCAGATGTAGAAATGTAAATGTTATACCTCAGTGGGTTGGGGAAGAATGGCCACTGTCATGGTGCTGGTGTGCATGCGACCTTGTTTCTCGGTTTTCGGCACTCTCTGCACACGATGGACACCCGCTTCAAACTTTAACTTCTTATAGCTTAGTGGACCACTAATGCTGGCGGTTGCGTTTCTTACACCCCCTAGACAAAGCCAAAAGATACACACCACTCCAAATTAGAACTTTCTAGGCATATTATAATTAAAATGCTAGGCATCCCCCCAAACAACCCAGATATAAAGTATACATATTTATTTACCTAGTTCACTAGACATGACCTCAAGGACGTCAAAGCCCCAGCCATTAAAAGCAGCAAAGTTTTGATACATATCAAAGATCTCATCAGTGAAAAGCATCGCTTCTTGACCGCCAACCCCAGCAGTGACTTCTAGAACCAGATCACTCATGTCCGATTCCTCCTCCGGGATCAGAAAAGATAAAATCTGAAACATCGATAGAAACAAGCATGTTGTTCACACATTTCATCAAGTATACCAAATAGTGAAACATTTGGTTTTCACGATGGAGTAACAATGTTTTATCAATAAGGAGTTTAACAGTTAAAACGTCTGAGTCTTCTGTATGCACGTCTGTTAATAGGGTAATGTTCTATGTTAATGAGAGCCATTCACACCTCACCTTGAGTTGTATGTCATGAATGGCTGCTAAACAAGTCTGGCTCTCTGTCTCTGCAAGATCGTGCAAGTCTGGATCATTATCTGAAGAGAGACAAATGCAAATGAAATGTCCTGCATTTAAATCCAAATGACTCTGTTTTCTCTCTCACTTTATTACCTTTCAACAAGTCTTGTGTGTCCTTCAATTCCTTCTGTTTGTCTTCCAGCTCTTTCATTTTTTGGACCAGAGGGGCTAGAACAGACAGATTATTTCTCTTCATTTTCATGTCTTCATCATCCAGTGTTTGGTTATCAGTATTGAGAGCCTCCAAGCACGAGCCATACTCCGTTTCCTTCTTCTTTAGAAAGTCATACAAGGACTTCTTGCTGAAGATCTCATCCACAGACAGAATCTTCGTGACCATCGCAGGATGACTTGAATGAAAAGAATTTGCATTTTCAAGCTCTTGTAATGTTCTCTTAACAGTCCTGTGAATGGCTGGACGCTTAATAAACAGCCGAATGTCTCTTGTGTGTGTTGTGAATGTTCTGAGTCTGCTTGCACATGAAAGGGATTTACAAAAGCACCCGACAACCATCTCCGCTAACGACAGTAATTTTATTAAGCATTAAGTTAAACGATTATTAAATTAAATTCACCATTTAAATCGTTTTAAATACCAACATATTCAATTCAGATGACAGCAATATTCACATGTACTGCGACTTTACGCTCGTCCTCTTCCGGGTGAAATTCTCTTCAAAATAAAAGTCTTTGATGATAATAGTTTCAGAAGGCTTTAATAAGAATACTAAAAGAGAATCAAACAGGACTTAAAAGCAACTGCGAGGTTAAAGAAAATGCTGAGCATGTCATATTACAAAATCACACAGTATAATATATGAGGTGGAAAGACGGGTGTTTCAAGATAGGTTTCAGGAGGCAGGGCGGGAGTGGAGTCTGATGGGGATAGATACTAGGAACAGAAGGAAAACGGAGGATAGGAGAACCAGGAAATCATTATTTAAATTCCTTAATGATACACGACTTATAAGCAACATATAGGTACAATAAAAATGACATGAGGTTACACACTCTGCACTGTAGGTGGCGGTATATGCACCTAAAAGTTTTGAACAATCCGCGCTTAACTAAGAGAAGTAGAAGAAGACGTTTCAGAAGGCCGCGAGAGATTCCTTTTTAAATATTATCCCCACTGCCAAAACATTGATAAATACAAATTTAAAAATAGCTATTAAATAAATGCAACAATGGTATAAAATATGTTGCTCCTAAAATGTGTCATGCTATGTTATATATCGTTATTTAAATGGAAGCAATTTATTACTTTAATTAATTTAATTAAAATAAGTAAATAACAATGCAAATAAATAATGTGAAACTTTGCAGATAATCGTTCTACTTGTTTTTATTTTTAAGTATTTGTTTATTTTATATTTATAAAAATATATGTTTATTTTGGTTTATTAATTATACTTTACAATGTATAGTAGAACCCATAATGAATCAAATCTAAACGTAATTTAAGTAGCAAATTGAGGCGTATTAATTCACATCAGCCCCAGTTCCAAATGAAGCCGATAGGTGGCAGTAAATTTCAAATTCACTTGTTTTTGCACTTGTGTTGCCATAATTACAGTCCAAGTTTTTAACGTGCCATATGTTCGAGAAGACGGGTGTGGCACAGTGAAATTGCAATGCAAGTCCATGCAATTTTCCATCTGGAGTGCATGTAGGGAACATCTGGTGCTAAATATCGCAAATAGGTCCTACAAAGATAATTCTTCTCCAAACGAAGGACATCAAGCTTTATCAGGTTACAATTGACCTCATTCTGAAAGAAGTTCACATAATCAAAAATATGTTTTACAAGAACTATATGAACATATTGCAACTAGTTAGAGTGATAAATCCAGTTCTTCTTGGGGCTGTTGTTTTGACAAATATGAGTTTTGACATTCTTTGCAGCTGCGACCCACAAAGGTTAGAGAAGAAAGGGTTAATCCTCTGCAAAGTCATGCAGATTACTATGAGACATGCAAGGATTTGAACTATATGCTTCGAATAGCAAAGATGACAATGAAGTGCTTTATATATACATCAAAGGTGACAATGGAATTAACATTGTTCTTATATCAATTTTTATAAGAGGTTCCAAATATGGATTTTAAAATACAAGAGAGAAAGAATCCCAAACATTGTTTTCACAGCCTTGAAGGCACTTTGGGATCAGAAGCGTGCTTGTGCTATCTTTCTCTGAAATAAACGCTACTTGGTTTGATATTTTGTTGTGTGATATAAATCACATGTATGAATGTCTCTTATCTTAGTCCAAAATGTTGTTTTGGTTTAGGCTAACTGTAGTAGAGAACAGACACATACTGATAAAAAGAACAATTGTCTCTTTAACCAAAATGGATTAAATTTAATGACGTAGACTGTAATCCAAACCGGAAAATGATCCAAAGCATGCGGTGCTGAAATCTATTGAAAGAGAGCTATTATACAGAGGAATGTGAAGCAACCTCACGCTGTGAAACAGTGCACAACCATCGAATAGTATGATTGAGGACAGAGCAATAGGAGAGAAAAGCAGCCTAAAAAAACACTCAAAGCATGAGAGAAAATGTGAGGAACCCACACCTGCCCCCTCAAGGAATGTAAGTTACTACAACTTCAACACTTTAACAAATTTCAACATGTCGCCTGAATTTAAATCATTTTAAAATGAAATATAGTGATGCAGTGTTTATTTGATGCTTTCCAAGTAATTCTGACCATTTTTTTAACTAAATAATTTCATAATTCATGGATTAAAATATCAACATTACACGACTGAACCTAATTCTAATGATCATAAATAAAAATAAACTCTTGATTATCAGTAATGAACAAAGAAACTCAAAATTACAACAATATATTGGCTGTAGTGTTAAGTCAGCATTTAAATGTATCGAGTGCCAAAACAAAGAAGACTTTTGTGAGCTGAATGGAGCAGAATTTGTACGCAGACCACATGCTGCTTCAGGTCAGAACACCACACAGGATCCCATGAGAAAGACCTAAATATCCGTCAGACCTCATGAATTCCGACACGTCGTTTCATTCAATGTATTCAAATGCAAAGACTGAGTTTAACACAGAAGATTTATTGATGCCATAGTCCCTTAATCTCTTCTGCTACACGGTTTACATTCTGTTCTTGCTTGTCAGCACCAAACCCACTTATCAATTCATTCAGCCTCTTCAACTCCTGCATGTCTGCACAACCATCTTGTGCCTTTTCAGATTATCTTAAAGTGTTTGCGTTACCTAGCTGAGAAGCCTGGATAGCTTATTCTTTAATAAAATGCACACGTCCTTCAGCCCAAGTGAAGTGTTGTTGGTCTTTTTTTCAAGTCGTATGTGTTCTACACTTAATATCACTACTGTCACATTCTCAAAGATACTTTGCTAATTCTTATATATGCCCATAAAGATATGAAAGAATGTCTTTGATTCGTGGAAGATGAGGGAGTGTTTTGAAGCATTCATTTGTAAAGTGCATTTGGTGCTGTCCATAAGAATCACAGATGAGATCTCTTTGATATCTTTAATAGACATAAATCAAGGGTATAGCATTAGTTCTGCCGGATTATGTGAGTCAAGCTTGCATCAGCTGATCCTCATCTTCCTATAGAAATATATTTTAATTTCAGACACAAGAAAGACATATCTCAGTTATTTCTCAAAGATATAAACCAAGCATGAGTTAGTCAGGTAGTATCAGCTGTTCCTCATCTTTCTATGGAAATATGACGCAATCACAGCTTACGTTTTATTTTCATTTAGCTAACAGCAGTTTACCGCGTTCCACAGAAGCAAACTACCCTCCTCCTCCCCCCTCTCCTACCACCCCTAATCCTGTCTCAGAGGTGACCACCAGCCAACCTCAAAGTGAACAACCCGAACCATACGCTGGCACAAACTTCATTAGAAGCATTCTTAACCTCCTCTGACCTCACAGTTACACCGCTCCATCCAATTCAGTGTTGAGAGGACCACACATGGCCCGTGTCCTCCATAAGAATGAGCCAGAAGACCCCATGGCCTGGGCGTAAAGAAAGTCAAGTATTGTTCATCAAGGAATGACGATTGGTGGAAAAGCAAAAGTTAAACTCTGCAAATATTGAATGGGTATGAAATCTCATCTCTCTGTAAGAATAACAAGCGCATGATATGTTTTGATGAATTAGGTGAACAAATATGGTCCTCAGCTTTGAGGTTACAGAGAGTCTGGAGTTAGAAAGTTCAGTGCAGAAGCTTAAGTCAGATGGACGCAGCTGAATACATTTTTATTTTGAAACGAAAATGTGAAGATGATCGAATCATTTTAAAACTCTAATTTAAGCATTACAGTTACCGCTCATACTAACACACTATGTAGCAATTTGAAAGGACTGAGTAGTGTGCAATAAGCAAAACATTAAAGTCTGTACATCCATGCTTACAGAAAAAGCTCACAGAGAGAGAGATACCTGCTGTTTGTTTCCCATCACACACAGAGAGAGGTCATCAAAACATACGTGACAGAACGGGAAAACCACAGGGCGACTTCGAGTTCAGGGCCGTGTGAAGGAAGGATGAAAAAGCGTGAATTCAACAACTAGGCCGTTATCAAAACATCTGAGCGGTCCTACAGAGACCCCAGATCAGTCGGCCTAAGAGAACGGAAGAACAGATGTAAAAACATTGTCATCCCTTATAGAATATTGTGTCGGGAAAAGGTAAGACCAACGCTTAGACAAACAAAATATTTAGTTTTACTTCAAACCTATTAACACAATAGGACAAAAACGTAGTGCGGAAGAATCAGACAAACTTTAAGCAACAGTTTATCTAGTGAGGTGCATCGAGCATGCTTCTGCATGAACAAAAGAAGACATTTTGAGAAATGTCTCACTGGTTTTGTGTCTGTGCAATGGAAGTCAATGGAGTTCAATGTTGTGTTGTCATCAACATTCTTCAAAATATCTTCTTTGAGTTCTGCAGAAGAAAAAAGTAAATGCTGAAAGAATGTTCATGTTTGTGAGAACTAGGCTAAGAGCAAACACAGTGAAGCCAGATATCCTCTGAAGAACTGTTTCTTGAAAAAATGTCTGCAAGATTTTCCAAAGTTTGTCTAAGCATTCTTTTCTAATGCCGTCTGGACTTTTCACTCACCCGTCACTCAGCAGTAATCTGGCCAGCAAAACAAACAACATATGAATTAAAGTCTGACGTTAATGAAAAAAAACTTCTGGTCAAGTGAAAATAAATAATATTAGCATAAACACAAAAGCTTTATATATCTTTTGTATAACAACATTATGTTCAGAACAATCAAGATTCTCACATTATTGTCATTTAAATCAATCTTACTCTTATAAATACTCTTGATAAAGCATTTAGACCTTTTATGACCAATCATATAATGGTTTCATCTTAAGAACATAAACAAACGTTACTACGCATGCGCAGTTTTGTGAACCCAACTGGACTTCCGGCACACATTCACAAACAAAAGAGTGCCTGTAGATTATTTCTGATAACAGTCAAAAGAAATCGAAAGAAACATTACTTGACTAAACTTCTCTTCAATATTTTTCAATTTAGACTGCGATACCAATCTCAACCGCTAGATGTCAATGCACCATACGGTTTCTTTAAATGCGACCGTACCCAATCAACAAATTGTTTATTTAATTAAAAAAATCTGCAACATTCAACAAATCGTTTATTTAATACAATTATTTATACAATAAAGTCATTATATTTACATAAATAAAATATAAACAGTGAGAAACTAGCCAAACATAAACCGGAAGTTAACTGCGGAGGTTAAGCGCGCGTGCATCCGATGAAACGCTCTATAAAATATAAAGATACTGAGAATTGGGAGGATTAAGCACCAATAATTGTCACGAAAATGTAATGTTACTAAAAGTAAATTAAATTTAATGTTAAACAATCGTATAATGCTGTATTTAGGGTGACATGTGACATTTCATCATCCTCCTACCATGAATCAGATTTTCAATCGCTGGCAGTACAAATAAACTATAAAGAAGTGCTCTATAAATGAAAATGTCACTGTCCTGATTAATACACACACATTTATCTTCTATGACTAAGTATAGGTACATTGAACACCAGTGTTTCATATGGAAGCAAATGAGAGACATAATGTTTTGAAATTTAACAGCCTATGAAAACTTGATTTTGAATTATTTTACTTTGGAAACCATGTATCTGAATTTATTTGTTTCGAATTTACCTCTATGAAATTTAAATATGAAAATTCTTGATTTCCAATTTAAAAACCTGAATTTAATGCTCACAAATTCAGATACAAAAAAAATCAACTTACAGAATTTCAGATAAAATACATTCAGATTGATCAAATTTGATTGCTCTCATTCAGATCTCAAATTTCAAATTAATACTTTTCAAAGAAAACATATGTCTAATTCGACTGCTCAAATTCAGATGGAAAAATTCAAGTTAAATATTCACATGGTAACATCCGGGCTACCCAGGATAGGAAAAACAGTTGAGCCCAGAGCCCGTCTGCAATTGAACCGAACCATTGAACCGAACTATTGAACCAAACCAATGAACCAAACCAATGAACCGAACCAATGAACCGAACCGACGTCGGTCGAGAAATAATAATAATAATAGTTCCAAAAAATAATTAGCAACAACATAATTTTGTTCTATAGAGTCTGATTGCACATAAACAGCAAACTTACCGAAGCGCCTTCGTTTTCCCTAGAAGTCATCTTCTTTACAGGTTTAATATCCGTGCCTTGGCCTCTTCTTGGATCATGACAGACAGTCAGGTTGTCGTGCTCTGATAGGCCGCCCGACGTCGGCTCATTGGTTCGGTTCAATGGTTCGGTTCAATGGTTCGGTTCAATGGTTCGGTTCAATTGCAGACGGGCTCTGGGCTCAACTGTTTTTCCTATCCTGGGTAGCCCGGATGTTACCATGTGAATATTTAACTTGAATTTTTCGATCTGAATTTGAGCAGTCGAATTAGACATATGTTTTCTTTGAAAAGTATTAACTTGAAATTTGAGATCTGACTAAGAGCAATCAAATTTGATCAATCTGAATGTATTTTATCTGAAATTCTGTAAGTTGATTTTTTTTGTATCTGAATTTGTGAGCATTAAATTCAGGTTTTTAAATTGGAAATCAAGAATTTTCATATTTAAATTTCATAGAGGCAAATTTGAAACAAATAAATTCAGATACATGGTTTCCAAAGTAAAATATTTCAAAATCAAGTATTCATAGGCTGTTAAATTTCAAAACATTATGTCTCTTATTTGCTTCCATAGTTTCATTTACGACTTTGGCACAGCACACAAAAAACAGCATGTGCTTTCCATTTCACAGCATTTGCTTTCCTGTCATCTGTAACCTCTGTTACCCTTTATGATATTATTTACAACGTTGCTTGGAAATATTTGTAAAAAAAATATGTAACGACATTGTTCTTTATTTTCTAACTTCAGAATCACTTGGCTGTGATAGTAACACTGGCACACATTCAACACTCCAGCACATCATCTATGTGCAGAGGACACAGCGGCACAGACATCTCAACTATGCCAACGCAAATGACACCAAAGAGATCATTGCATACTGTAAGTGCCAGCGCTCACACACGGGATCTCCATGTTAACCCAACATGCTGTTGACCTTGTGTGAGAGATTTTAGAGAAATCTCTCTGTGTTCTGTAAATGCTCATGTTTATTGGGGTTACAAAGGTCAGTTTGATATATTTCTGCTGGTAAATGTAGCGTGAAGCATGGTTGATACTTTCTGGCATGTCAAGGTCTGTTAGGTTTAAATGGAAGGTCATAAGACAAACCTCAGAAGAGTTGGACTATTGTGTTTCTCCTGAGAATTCCATTAGGGGACGAAAGTCATGTGATGTATCTACTTCGGACCCAAAGCACTAATAAACAATCAAGTAGTTTGTCACGACTGATACCAAACTTGGTTGTGCTTGCGATGCAAAGGGATTTCTCATTCTACCATGGACCTCCCAATTTATATTTCCATGTCTGTTACCCTCTAAATGGGCTGAAACCTTTGCTTGGACTGACAGGACAATCATCTGTTGTTGATAAAGACATTCAGTCATTTCAGTTTTGGACAACATGAAACTCATCCCACATGTCATCATTTATGTGGGCTCTCATTCCAAAGAATTCTTGAAGAGCTCTTTTGCAAGGCAGTGCTGCAGAATAGAAACAAGTAGTGTTTACCTTGTGATGTTTATGGGGTTCTAGATATACAGAATAATACTTCGCCAGAACTTACTGTATTTTCAAAAGTCAGGTGCATTGAAAAAATGAAACAAAAACGCCTGAAAACTAACTGAAATGAACGCTGTGGGTTTTAAGATATCATTTGGTGTCATTTCCTAGAGGTTTCGCATTTGTTATCTTCTTTCAATTTGTTGGTGTGTGCAGGCTTGCTTTTGCATTTCTTTCATGCAGCAGGTGTGCTGTTTACCTAGAATCCTGTGGCTTTCGGTAAAAGAGGCCCATGCAGTATCTAGCAAGCCAAATTTAAGTCAAGAGTTTGGGCTTAAAGTCCCAGTAAAATGAGAAAACTACAATGGCAATTTTTATTCATGAAATATCGCCGCGTTTATTGTAAATGGTTGATCAGTGTGGGTCATTCATCTTTTTTTAAATCATGTGACCTCACACACTACAGGTAAAATCTAAAAATGCCCTCGGATCCTGTAATGACTATCCATCTTTGATGACGTATGTTAGACGGCTTGGGCGGAGCATCCGTTAACTTCTCCCCTTCAACTGCCTGCTGTTAGACCACCTCAGCAAAAAAGCACCTTAGCAACTAAAGCATCATAACAGAGGATCAGTTAAGCATTCGTTTTTATAAAGATTGAAAGTTAGGCACATCGTGGGTCATCGGGGCTATTGAATCAGGTTTCCTCATGTTGTCTGTGGTTCCTGGAGGAGGTGATTGTGGCACAAGGACAATAGATCATAGGTGTGTTGTGAGTAAATGTCAGGATACTCCGCCCTCAGCAGGAAGACCCTGTAAATGTCTGCAGAAACAATTAGAAAAATACAGGAATGTTCAGGTCCATGTCTGAGTCGTTTTCCATTGTAAAACACTTTCTATTGAGAATAAAATGAAGAGTCTATATCCAAAACGAGATAACTCTGTTTTTAAAAATGTTCAAAAATCATGTTTTTATTGTGTTAGTTAGCTGTATTTTTTTAATTATTATGGCTTAAATCATAACAAACCAACTGAAGTTTGATTGATATAATTGGAATGCACAATAAAAAAACATGATTTTTGAAAAAAATCTCATTTTGGAAACAAACACTTCAAATTGAACATACATTGCAACAAAAATGAGAGAAGAAAGATAATTCTTAATCTGTGTTTTTGCTGTTTTCATGTAAAAAAAACTATATATAACATATAGCTTTAATGGGAAGAAAAGTTGTGTTACATATTACGGATTATTTTCGGAAAACATCTGTTTATTCTTCCATAGTTTATTTATTCCAGACCTGTATGACTTTCTTTCTTTATGTTCCAAAAAAAATCATGTCCATGTTTTAAACACCCTGAGAGTGAATAAATTACAGCATTTTTATTAACTGTCCTGTTAGGCTTTTGTTTCTCATATTGCTAAAAGCCATTTTTATCTAGGAAATGAATCACTTAGAGTTCAAGAGAACCTTATGAATTTAGCAGAAAACTGAACATTGTAACACAGCTGAACACTGATAGACGGCCAAACATTAGTTAGTGTCATAACATCTGCGTAGACACAGTGGCAGAGCACAGCATTGACTGCGCAGATCTCATGTCACATGGATATTAAAGGTGTGTTCGACCTTCAGAACTGTTTGGGTGAGATCTAAAGGAGCTACTTAAAATATTGACCTACACATTACTTCACTTTCTTTGCAAAGTTTCGCTGTCAAACCCTCGGCTCCTGTCCTGCCAGGTATGTCACATAATGAAAACGGCTGCCACGTTCTGACAGCAACAAAATGAAAACAACTTAAGTTTTGTTTCTTCTTTAAACGTATCTTTCAAACAGTGATCTGTATGCGCATACATCTGTTTCCCAAACAAAACCTCATGCCAAAGATGTTCTGGGTTTTTTTTAACTGTGTGTTTCATATTGTGAAACTCATGGACCTTAGTACACTTCAATTTAAAGGGACAGTACTCAGAAAAATTCTGTTATCATTTACTCACCCTCCTTTACTGTATACATCTCTTTGTTCTGCATGTTTAAAGAGAGCTGTAAAGAATGACAGAAAATGTAATGTAAAAGATGACAGACTGAAAGAAAGAAAAAAGAACATCATCCTAAAAGAGCAAAACTAGAGAAGTACTAATCCTGATGGAACATTTTACTAAATAGGGTTCAACTTTCCTATTCACAACATCGAACTTGGAAAAACAATGTCAGTTCATCTGCTGGATTTGATGGCTCACATTTACACTCAAAAATAAGTTTTTGTTTTCACATCAGTGAGCAGATTCGTTTACTCTTCCAATCCTGCTTTATTCTTCATCATTCTGAGATTTTACCTTATGTTTTCCTCCACTCCCTTTCTCTGGATGTGTTGACTTGTAAAACTTCATGTGCATGGAGAGACTGTCTCACCCAAACCACGGCTGGTTTCTGACTAGACACGGTGGGAGGAAGCTGGATGTACTATGTGTGTCTAACCACATGGTTATATTTGAGGTCTTAAGAACACAACACTGTTGCCAGTTCTATTTAAATTCACCCGACACGCCGCCCGACCTAAAGCAGTAAATAAGAGCACCTCATCGACACTACAGACTATTGTGCGCGCAAAATAAAAATCCTGAGAAACTGTACAGACCACAACGTCCTTGAAATCACGAATTTGTGTGATTCTTAGAGTGCAGCTGTGTTCCGATGAGAGTTTGTGTTTTTGACATCAGGTTAGTTACAGACAGCAGACTCTTGTTCTTTGGGTGTGGAAGGCCCCACGCTAAAAAACAACACAGAAGATGTTTGTGAGTGTTACCACGCAGGGAAAAGTGTGTTTAGAGACTGGAGTTAAATGTGACAGATTTTCGCATTTCATTACAAACATCTTTGAGTAAAGTGTTAACTGTGAGGGAAAACACACACTTTTCAAAGGATTAAGGCTTGAGTGAAATGTTTGTCTTGACCTTACAAACCCTTTGATTTAAAGTCATGTACTTGAATGTCAAAATATATTTCGTGGACAAAAACATCACTGTTTACTTTTTTTTAAACGTATGATTTATAGAAAAGACAGCCAATAAGAATCCAGAATAGATACTCTTTCAACTCCTTCGGTACCGTTTGGGTGAGATCTCAAGAAGCTGCTTAAAAAAATAACCAACACATTCCTGCACTTTCTAGAGGGCTTAATTTGTGTCCGGATTCGGCACCTCCGAAATCCGATCCGGTGTTGTGCCGAAAAATGACTCCTGCCAAATTATGACTCCCACATTCCCAAGTAATATTAGGTATTAGGATTAGGTGTGAGGGAGGGGATGGGTTAAAATTAGCTAATCCCACATCAAAATCAAGGAGGGGAGTCGTAATCTGGTGGTGAGTCCAAATTCAAAGTCACAACACCGGTGTTGTATCAAAATCCGACCCCCTGTGAGATTACGACTCCCATGTTTTCCCCTACAAAGGTTAGGGTTAGGATTAAGTGTGGGGCGAGAATTAGAGATAGGGACCAATCTCACACACTTGCACTACAAACAGAACATTGTGCTTTTGCAAAATAAAGAATGCGCTCTTTCATCTCCTTTCCTTGAATTTATTTAGTTAATTGTTAATATTTCACATATTCTTATTCGCATCACATGTTTTGCATTATATATATACTGAAAGGAACTTGTCGTGGTGGACAAATGCTGGGAAGAGAGGCAGATGAAATACGGTTTGCGGGTGATTAAATGCTTGATATGTCTCCTGCACCCGCAGGTGTAATTAAAGTTTGATGTTAAACTTCTGAATTCTACACAAATGTTTAGATCTGTGATGTATATGTTTACATGCAACATCATCATTATGACAATAAACTGTTTCCATCACATTAACGCGCATTTGATCAAATGCAAACTCAAGATCAAATCACGTTAAATATCTTTGATTATTATTAGATCATCTGCGCATGTCTGTTTCCATTTAAGCTTTGTGATGCACATTTAAACATTTTAATAGTTAGATAGAAAACCCCTCACAAAATGCACATTCCGTTACTTCTCTCCACTTCTGCCACACCCCCTTTGCTCCGCCACCTCGGAATTTACAAGTTATGCACTTAAACATTGTTATTATTTATACAGCCACGGAAATGTATAGGTATGTGTTTATGGAAAATTATTATTTTCGTTTCCTTCTTTGAACTTCTAAAATATTTCTCCCAAAATGTCGAAACAAAATATTGATGGAAATGAAATTTCATATTAAATGATGACAAAATGATCTCAGTTTTCTTGTGTCTTGTCATGCTGTCAGTCTCTCGCGTTGCTGTTGGACGACTTTGTCACACCTGAGGTTCGATTTTGTTGAAATTCAACAGACACCGGACTAAAATGACCACAATATGACTAGAAATGATGATAAAAATACTGGAGGGGTCTCATTATTTTTATATAAAGGTCAATCTTAATTCATAAAAGTGAATTTATTTATATTCTTAGGTATTCTGGTTATATATAAGGGTCAATGACAAATAAGAAAATGTCAGGTGGTGCGACCATATATTAATTTAAATAATATACATTTAATGTATTTAGCACTGAGTATTTTTCCCCTCATATATAAGAAATTTAACATAAAATCATGCCAAAATATTTTATTAAGAATTTTATTGAGAAAATTAACATTTATTTCTCAGTTTTGTTCTCTGTTTGTATGTTCGGACGGTCGCACCACCTGACATTTTTGGTCTTTCAAACACCAAAACTCAAAAAATCTATTGAATTTCAATAAAATGAAAAGGGTTTCTTATAAAGGACATATTGTAGATCCATTTGATATATGACATGTATTTATTCAAATTCTTTTTAGGAAAATAATGAATTTGGACACAAAAAATACATGTCACGTCATTGACCCATAAACTAATCAAGTTGTCGAAATTGGTTATACGAATGCTTAAATCTTATCGCGTAGAAGTGAAGTGATCAATGATGTTAATAAAATAAACATGTTTAACGGTATTATACTAGCTGGGTAATCGCGCGCCCACAGTGTGTGTGTGTGTGTGTGTGTGTGTTAGTGTGTGTGTGTGTGTGTGTTCCCTCCTCATAGCTCAAGTCATTTCTGCCCGTACCCCACATTTGTGTTGTTTCGCATTCTGTGCAGTTGTACGATCTGTTCTCCCTCCTCGTGTTAAAGGTAAGTTAAGTTCAGACAGGACTTTATACTGCATGTATGTAAACGTTATATGAACATTTGATTTAATGGATTTGTGTTTGAACTCTTTTGTGGTCTTCGTAAACCGGTATTACAACTTTATATCTAGTAAAGTTACACAAATTTCGCTTAAGTGTGTTTTGAATAAATCACTTGTGTATTTACCTCCAGATTTGAATGTTGTTTTTCTAAGAAATGTCAACAAAGCGAGCGATTTCGTGTACATTTAGCGCCAAATGAATGGCGATGTAACAATCACAGCGGGATGATGTCGTATCCTGACGACTTTCGCTCTGAAGGGCAACACAACACGATATTTGTACCGGTTTGAATTGCGTTTAAACCGATGTATGATTGTTCAATGTTGGGGGCACGTGGTGCATCGCGATGAAAGCACGAGGCATTTGCGTCACAGACCGAAAAACAACGTATGTGATTTCTGATAATTTACCGTTAACTGTATAACTGGTCCAGGTAAAGTGAAAGAAAATGTTTTATATTCATGTTCGCTGTTTGGTTTTATTTACTTATGTGTTGTTTTCTTGTGTTTATTTCTTGTGCCCATGCTGTATTCGTCATTCTTTGACAAAGTGGCGTGCGTCATGAGTCATGACGTCAGGATCATTTGTCATGTCATGTGTATTTTTGAGTAAAGATTCACTGAAGATTCACTGAAGATTGTTGCTGGTTATTAACAAAAACTCAATAATCTTGACCGAAGACACTGAAAACATATTTGCATCACATTAGGATTTGAGGCCACTTCAGAACTGTATATGAAACTTCAGAACTACAAAGTTTATTCCGAGTCAATGTTGTGATGGTTTGTGTGAACACTGTTTGTATCTCAGATGAGATGCATGTGAGCTCTCTGTACCATGAGATGTGTTCGTGGTTAACTCGTTCGTGTGGCATACATCAAATTCCGTGCTAAAGACAGAAGTCAAGACCTGGTTTGGATGTTGTGGTGGTGTAGCTGATGAATGTACACGGAAATGTCTCAAGATAATGTTGCTGCACAAATGAAAACAACCTCAACTGTGCCCTCAAAGGCAATGTGAAGAAATGATCAGCCCTCGCGGTCAACTTTTATCTCTGAATTTCACTTCTTGAAGTCATAATTGTGTGAACGTTGTTTTGTGTACTGTATGTTAAGAAAAATTGTGTCTGGAAGATTTCGAGTGAGTCTATACTTGGTGTCCTGCTCTTGTTTGAGAACGTGGCACAAATAGACTGATATATTGCAGTATTTAGTTCTGTCGGGTTTCTGCCCTGACAGCAGAACGTGGCAGAGAGTCAAAACCGTGATGCCTTACTCTCTTACTCAAATGTTTTTCTAAGAGAATGAGAATGAGGCTGATTAAATGGATGCGAGCCCTGGCCAATATTGAAATTCTTAACCTTGAAAGATGTGATGAAGGGAAAACAGGCCTGACGTCCAGAGCAATACCTTTGAAATGAGTCGGAGAGATGAAAGCCAGCGGCTCCTGCTGTTCATCTATTAAACTCTTTATTGAAGGTTCCTCTGCAGGTCTTTTTAAAGGGTGCTTGTTTAAGAGTTTTCTGGTGCTTATGGTTACAATTTCAAAAATCTGATACTGATGATTTGTTCTGTCCGACAGTTTGATTAGCGGATGCACATGGATGATCAATATCAGTTTGCTTTCCTGGAATACCCGGTGCGCCAGGTTTGGCACCGAAATGAGACCAGGTCCACCGCCTTTTTTTGGTGTCTCTCTGTTTTACTCTTCGTTTTATTAAACCTTGTGAGAATTCTATAAAATTGGATAAAAACTCCTAAATAACTTGCAACTAGATAGATGACGCTAATTGAAACTAGGGATGTGCACGAATACTCAAATATTCAATACCCAATAACTGTTAGAAAATGAAAAATGCTAAGCAAATATTCATATTTTTTTATAAGAAAAATAACCACGTCACTACAGGTATCAAGCCTCTGTATTTACTATTAACATTATAAACAATAAAGCGAGATATTCTTGTAAGATCTGGGTTTTGTTACCACGAGTAAGTTGTTAACCGGCTGAGGAACTTTATATGTGTGTTTTTCTCATCAAGAACACGTTTTGTATTTTAGCGTTCACCGCAGGTTTAAATGCAGTTGTTGTGTATTTTTTTCCCAACGTTGCTAATTTTTTCGACATTAAAAACCTACATACAGGATATAATATTAATGCGTTATGAATCTTTAAAGATGATTAAAAACTTGATGTGTAATTTTGACTTAATAATAAAAAAGATGTCTTCATTAACTTTATTGAAATATTTTATTGATTATTCGAAATTAAAGTGAAATAATCGAAAAATTATTTGCATAAATTGTTGCTGATTATTCTTTTTTTTAAACACGGTATGCAATCTGCAGTGCTGTTTTTTAATGAATCCCGTCTGTCTGCGTTTTCAAATATTTCACCAATAACGCACACATTCTCTAAAAGTGGTCTTTTTAAAGGGCATGCGTTGTGTGTAGAGAGGCCAGTACAGTAGAAATGTGTTGTGAGCTTGTTCTCTGATTCGCAGTGATCGCCTCAGGTTACGAGTCTTGGTTGGTCCTCTGAGGGGTTGACACCTCTATTTCAGGACCCTTCAGCTTTGTTGTCAAGTGTCGAACTCCAGAGACACAAAATGGAAGTGCGATCAGAAGGTTGTCTGGGAACGTGGCCAGTATGGTGTTAAAATTTGCGTATTAAATAGGGTGAATGATTGTAGGTCACTCAGATTTACTTGTGAGGTGCGGCTGTGTGCTCCCTGGCTCACGCACACGGTACAAAGGGAGGGTTTGGATACAGTGAGAGTGTTTGGCCAAAGTTGGCATGTGACTAGTGGGAGTGTTTTGTGAATTGTAAATTCGAGAAGTTGTTGACACGGGTTTGGAAAAATGTCTGTGGGACATTTCCACAAGGTTACAACTTGAATTATATCATTCTTTCCAGTTTCCACCATACAATCATATTTGGGTGCTGTAGTTCACCCATAAATGACTCATTCTGTCAGCATTTAATGTAATTGTTAACCTGTATATGACTGTATTTTTCTGCAGAAGACATTTTAAGAAATGCTATTCAAATTACATTTTAAGAATTGTCTGAGTGGTTTTGTGCTGTTCACACAACTGAAGTCAAGGAGGGCCAATGTTGTTTGGTTACCGATGTTTTTCCAAATGACTTCTTTTGTATTCTGCAGAAAAGAAAGTCATACATGTTTGGAAAGAAATGAGCGTAAATTAGAAGTTTTCTTATTTATGTTATAGACCAAAGTCTGTATGAACAGATATAACAAATATATTTGGATGTAATGGTATGACTACAATTACCTTATCAGGCAGGTTTTGCCGTGTCCGTGTACACACTGGTACATCAGTCATTCCTGAAGTTCCACTGAATCTTTCAGGTGTGCTAAACTGTTGGGAATGAAGAGATAAGACCTGTCAAAATGTCAATATTTAATTTGGTTTGAGATGTTATCAGTTTCAGCACCACATATCATGTTCACCAAATAAACTCTGACCCATTAAATTTTGACGTTGAAGGGAAATATTCTGTGTTTTCTGAAGACATCTTGATCCTGCTTTAAGTGCTGAGGAAGCCTTGCGAAAGCCAATGGGAACTTGTTGAGAAGAGAGGCTTGTGTTCAAGGTCCTAGACAATAGGAACAGTATTGTTAGTGATGATTGAGAAACGAAGACCAGAGTGATTCTCTAAATTTGAGTGAGATTTCCCGAAACTATAACACGATTTGGTCACTTTCATAGAAAGCCAGATTGAAGAGGAACCTGATGTTCCAAATATGGTAAGAGGCGTTACATTTCCGTCACACGCTTGCAGTATACCACCAATCACTACGCAGTGGTTAACTGGCCAATCATAGCACACCTCGCTTATCAGAGCCATGAGCTTTGTCAAAAATCTGTGTGTTTCAGAGAGGCGGAGCAAAGAGGAGATGCACGGTATGTGGAAAATACAGCGTTTTAGAACCTTAAATCGTGTAAACACATCACATTACATCTAAAACGAACCATAATGCTCATTTTAGCCGTGTCATATGACTCCTCTTATAACTTATTTATTAAGAATCAGCAAATGTTTTTTAAGTGTAAAGACTTTTCAGGTGCTATTACCGAATCAATATTTGCAAAGATTTAACCATAATCCCCAAATGTTATTGCAACAAAGTTTTAAATTCATCACGTCTGAAGCATTGTATCTGTCGGGCAAAATAAAGCGGTTTCTGTCTGTGTTGTGTAGCATGACAGTTGTTGGAATGACTCGAGTGCTTTGGTGCTGTGTGTTTACATCAAGTCTGAAATAAGTTTTTATAGGACTGATGAGAGCTTGTTCTGGAAGAGACGGATGAATCTGAATAAAGGTTTTCATACTGCGCATCTCTTACAGAGGCATCTGTTCTGCTTGTTTATGAGCCATAAACAGAATAAAAGCACTTCACTACAGTATACAATTTGTGAACACAAACACATGCTCTTTGTATAGATTACTGTATTTTTGGCCTTCATCACATAAACTGAGAGCCAAGAGACACAAGGGCATGAGAAGTGAACGTACTTTGGCGCCGAGTTGCGTTCACGCCCATTTTCATGAGATAAATCACAAACCCAAAACATTTCCATTAGATAATGTATCATGCACGTCTCGGTTCAGTCTTAAGGCTGAAGTATAGTTCCCTTTTACGCGTACGCGGTGAGGTTGTAAGTTACAACCCTCGCTTTTGAAGCACTATGGTGGCTGACACAGAACTAAAATGACATCACGTTTTCACCTTTTTTACCGAAGGAGATAACATATTTATGAAATGCGTTCTGTAGAGCATTTTGTCCGTTTAGGGATACTGTAGAATTAATGAAGACGAATTCCATGTAAGGGGAACTGTGGTGTATGTAGATAGAAATAGCTTGTTTTTAAGATAATAGAAACATAACGCTTCACTATGCAAGATCTTTATAAACCTCTCAACACAGTTATGTTTATTATATTGCATTTATATCACTTACGTACACACTGTTGTTACAAAAGCAAATGTTACACATGGGCAACCAGTGTGTGCTTTTTAGGAACACACAGAGAAGAGACATTACATTTACATTTAGTCATTTAGTAGCTGCTTTTATCCAAAGCAACTTACAGAGAGTTCAGGGAGCAATAAAGCGATATGGGTTGTGCCACATGCTCAGTGAGAGATGGTATACCCTTTCTAATGTTAAATAAGGCAAATCGGCATGACCACGTAGTCTTTGCATTGTGATCATTGGAGGACAGCTGTTCATCGAAAATGACTCAGAGGTTCCTGGCAGTTTAGGAAAGAGTGTTTGTGGTATTGCAAAGTTGGATGGTGAGATTGTGTTGCACTGTGGGGTCTGCTTCAAACATAAGTAGTTCTGTCTTGGCAGGGTTCCGCTGGAGGTTATGTGTTTTTATTTAAGCTGAGATGTCTTCTAGGCGGGTTGTAATGTGAGCTTCTACAGTGGTATCGTCTGGGTGAAATGAGATGTAGATCTGCCTGTCGTCAGCATATTCGTGATAGGAGATGCCGTGTACCCATATGATGGGTCCCAAGGATGTCGTGTAGATGGAGAAAAGGAGCGACCCAAGCACCGATCCCTGAGGGACCCCAGTGATCATATGGTGAGCAGTGGACATCGAGCCCTTGATTCAGCCTTGCCTAGCCGCAGTGCTTCTAAAACCCAATGGAAGTGCAGTCTTAGTTGAGTGGTTTTTTGAAGTCCGACTGCTTGTCATCCAGTAGATTATTCTGCGATAGGTAGGAAGACACCTGGTTGAAGATACCTTTCAAGTGTTTTCGCAATAAATGGGAGGAGAGAGACGGGTCTGTAACTGTCGGTAATAGAGGGCTCTAATGTGGGTTTCCGATGTAGGGGTGTGACCCGGGCCTGTTTGAATGTGGATGGAAAAATTCCGGTGAGCAGGGAGGTGTTGAGTGTGCTGGGTATGCCCTGAAGGAGATGGGAGGGGATTGAGTCAAGGGGACAGGTGGTGAGGTGGCTGGAGAGAAGTCTGGTGACTTCAGTATCAGTCAGTGGGGCTAAAGAGGATAGTTTAATGTTTGAAGTGAGGGTAGTGTGTACCACGGTGCTGAGAATTGTTTACTGATGGATGAGCGAAGTCCTCCGCTGTCAAAAATGAAGGGATTTATTAAGGAGGTGTGCAAAGAAGAGAGTTAAATAAGCACAACTCATGGTAAAATTAGGACAAGTATACACTTTACATGACACGGAAAGCATGTATATTTTAAATATTTAATGTAAATAAAATCGAATCCTGCTTTCTGGAATGCCCCCGGCTGCAGACATGAGACCCAGATGAGAACATTTCTGTTTGTTTGGTTATTGTGTTTGTGTTAGACCTGCCAGAATATCCATTAGGAGAATTATATTGTTGAATGAAATGCAATGATGACGGACGTTTGCACATTAAACATGTAGACATTTACATCTACGGTGGCGCCACAAAGTATCCAGCCACACTTAAACATTTCACAAGCAAGAGATTTCATAATGACAAAACCTCTTGCTTCAGAAAGGAGACGTTTGATATTTTGTATGAATTCATACATTTGTAAGAGAGACTGAAAGGGATACTTCACCCAAAAATGAAAGTTCTGTCATCATTTACTCACCTTCGAGTTTTTCCAAATCTGTATAAATGTCTTTGTTCTGATGAACACAGAGGAAGATATTTGGAAGAATGCTTATAACCAGACAGATCTTGCCGCCCAAAGAAGGAGAAAATCTAAAATTGCTGTTTGCTTTCCTTCATTCTTCAAAATGTCTTCTTTTGTTATCAACAGAATAAAAAAAGTTATAAAGTAATTTTTCCTACTATGGGAGTCAATGGGGGGCGAGATCTGTCTGGTCATTCTTCCAAATACTTTCTTCTGTGTTCATCAGAACAAAGACATTTATACAGATTTGGAAAAACTCTAAGGTGAGGAAATGATGACAGAACTTTCATTTTTGGCTGAACTGTTCCTTTAAAACATTATGCTTTTTACACGCCTTTATTCAAAGCAACTTGAAAAGTGTTTTCCAGCTGTATCAGTATGTGTGTTGGCAGGGATTCTTTGTGCTGCCGTAATGCAATGCTCTTACACTATTTAAATTACTGAGGTATTGTGGGTAAGCATTTAAATGACTAATGTTTTTCCATATATTTGTATAGATTTGATGCCAAATTCTGAAACCAACTGACATACGGACGACATACAGACGGACAGAATGACGGCAAACACTCCACGTGACAGGTGAGTGCACATGACCTTTCTCTGACCCCTCTCACATCATGATTAAACTACACACACCTAACATGAATGTGTTTCAGGTATAATGCGGTGTGGATTATATTCTTCATTCTGGGGCTGGGAACTCTCCTACCGTGGAACTTCTTCATGACCGCCACCATGGTAAGAATTCTCCATGTGTCATATTAGAATTTAACACTCAGTCGTGTTTGTGTTGGTTATAATTACACTTTTAATTTTTAGAGTGATGGATGTAATTCATGTGTGATCAATGTTCATAATGCTTTCCATCATATCTACATGTTTCACATGTTGTGTCATAGAAGCACACGATTGAAGAGAACTTTAAATAGTGAAGTGTTCATCATCTCTGCCTTGTCTTTGGTCTGCAGTACTTCACCAGTCGTCTGAAAGACCCAAACACCAAGCTAGAATTCAATCAGACGGCGAATATTACGGCAGAGAGCGAAACCCGTAACGTCCTGGAGTCAAAGTTCAACAACGTCATGACATTGTGTGCTATGGTGCCACTTCTCATCTTCACCTGCCTCAACTCCTTCATCCACCAGAGGTAAGATGAGCCGATGTCATGTGAAGATCCCATTGTCCAAAAGAACTGTGGACACACAGATAGTGATCCAGACACATAGCGCAATTGTGCTTCAGACGACCCGAGTTAGAGTCGTGGCTTGAGGTCCATTCTCGATCCTGTCCTCTCTCCTCCCCATCGTTTCGGTCGACAAAATAAATATTTCAGAAATCACATTAAAGGGAAATGAACATTCTGTCATCATTTATTCACCCTCATGTCATGTCGAACCTGTATGACTTTCTTTTTTCCGCAGAACACAAAAGAAGATATTTTGAAGAATGTTGATAATTGAACAGCGCTGGCACCCATTGACTTTTATTGTATGGACACACACGTGAATGGCTGCCATAGCTGTTTGCTCAACAACATTTTTCTTAATATCTTCTGTTCTGAAGAATATAAAAGGTCATACAGGTTTGACATGACGAGAGGTAGAATGATGACAGAATTAACATTTTTGGGTGAACTACATGTGGTTTAAAACCTGTTCACGAGTCAAGATTTGAAAGTGCCTAGAGCATTTCAAAAGCAACACAAAGGCGTGAAGTGTAAGATATAAATGACTTGTTTTACTCATAAATCTCATGAAAGTTTCTGAGGGAACTCGATGAGAATTTCCCTTGTTATCATCATCACATGAGAAGTTTGTGTGAGACCTGAGAATGTTTGTTTAAATTAAAGGTGAAGATTATCTGGAATCTCTCTTAAAGCTCTTCAAACAGATGTTCTGGAAAGCCGATCTTCTGCTTATTTTCTCTGTCTGTCTCTCTCAGGATCCCTCAGAAGTGGAGGATCTCCGGCAGTCTCTCAGTCATTCTGGTGGTGTTTCTCATCACTGCAGTGTTAGTGAAGGTGGAGATGGAGCCCTTGTCTTTCTTTACATTCACCATGATCAAAATCATCTGCATCAACTGTGAGTGAACCCCCCACACCCTTCATCATCATCATCCGTCAGGGTCTTAGGTTCTAATTTTGTTTATATATCTTGATGAGAACAAGATGTCCATGCTGCGTTTGATGCTGATATTAATATACGCTCTGTTTTGAGACTCAAACTGGGACACTTGAAAGAGAAAGATAAACGCTCTTGTTTCAGCGTTCGGGGCGATTCTGCAGGGGAGTCTGTTCGGTCTGGCTGGAAGACTCCCGGCTTCATACACAACACCCATTATGAGCGGTCAGGGCTTGGCTGGGACCTTTGCGGCCTGCTCCATGATCTGCGCTCTGGCCAGTATGTATTCGTCTTATACAAACAGACCCTTCGGCATAATCGTTCAGACTTAAATCACCAATCTTGTGTTTTCCAGCCGGCTCAGCGTTACAGGACAGCGCTTTCGGTTACTTCATCACTGCTTGTGTTGTGATTCTCCTGGCCATTGTTTCTTACTTCGCTCTGCCCAGAATGGTAAATAATCATACATTTAGATTTATTTATTAGCAAACACTTTTTTTAAGCAACTTAAAGTCCCAGTGAAATAAAAAATGACCCTAACCCAATTTTTTCTTGAAATATTGAAGTGTTTATTGTAAATAATTGATCAATGTGGATCATTGTCTTTTTAAATTTGTGTGGCCTCATAATCTTCAGTTAAAATCTGAAAATGCACTTTCGTCCTTTCAGTTAGACGGCTTGGGCGGAGCATCCGTTAACTCCTCCCCTTCAATTGTCAGTCTGCTGCCAGTTCCATTTCAAAATGGAACAGATGTTTTATACGTCCAATCATATCACAGAGAAAGACGAAAGCCACACCCACTATTTTTCTGTCAAAATATGGAAGGAAAAACGTCCGCTTCACGGGGACTTTAAGAGTAAACATTTATAGGACCTTAACACTTAAAGGAATACTTCACCCAAAAATTTAAATTCTGTCTTCATTCACTCACCCTCAGATTGTTTCAAGCCTGTATACATTTCTTCGTTCTGCTGAACACAAAGGAAGATATTTTGCAGAATGTCAGTAGCCGAACAGATCTCATCCCCATAGACTGCCATAGTAGGGAAAATAAACACTATGGGAGTCAATGGAGGATGAAATCTGACATTCTTCCAAATATCTTCCTCTAGCTAAACAAAAAAATGTATACAGGCTTGAAACAAAGATTTACATTTTAAGGTGAATTATCCCTTTAAGGCCCTTCACATCAAGAACTGTAACTATGTGATGAGAACAAGTGGCTTCTTATAACTGTTTTTAATAGTTCTAATTAACTGATTGTTTTAAACGAGTTAAACCTGTGTTTGCATGATTTACATTAGAGCTGTTTTGATTTTCAGGAGTTTTTCCAGTTTTACTCTGAAAGCAATGGCAGCAGACCCGTCAGCGATGAGGAGAACAAGATGGACCTGCTGAAGCCGGGTAACATCCAGTGCTTTGCATCGGTCTTTGCCATGTTGCAATTCTTATTTCAGTTCATAACTGGTTTACATTTGAACAAATTTGGAAGATTTTACAGAATACTGGTACACTTGTACGTTTTGGGACAACCTTTCACCCCAGTGACGTTTGTGTTTAGGATGGGAACTTCAAACTTTTTTCTAATAAATGTGCATTTTTGTACTGTTCGCTATTTGAGATCACCACCTCATAAAATCTGATTTTAATCATATTTCATCCTCTTAAAGTTTTCTGAAAATCTATGCGTTAATATTCATGTGCTGAGGCATGACTGAAGTTATTTAATGTTACTTAGATGTTAAAAAACACACCGATCAAATAACATTGTTTATAAATAAAAATTCTGTTAATTGTTCACCCTTCAGATTCAAAAGTCTGCATATGACACGTTTTTTCCTGCAGAACACAAAAGAAGATATTTTGAGAAATGTTTTGGTGATTTCGTGTTCACACAATGGCAGTGAATAGGGAGCGGTGGAGATAAAGTATTTTTGTATGCAGACCCCAGAAGCAAGTGAGCATTTCAGGACTTTAAGGGTTTTTGGTAAACCGCCCGAAATATGACCTAAATATTTTCTGGTTTTGAAAATTATATGACTTAAAGCTCACCAGCAAAAACATGCTGGTGATCTTTTTAAGCCTTTGTTGGGGATGTTAGACGACAAATGTTGTGTTCATTTGCTAAGAATGTCCTGATAGACACGACATGTAAACATCATAAACCTTCTGTAATAACAGAGCTTATTTTTTGCAATCTTCCAAAAGTCTCTGGGGAAAATGCATAGCCTTTCGGTCGAGGGAACGACTGCAGCGCTAACTTCCGGGTTAGCCTTCAAAAACACGTCATCTCTGCGGCTCCCTATGGCGTTCAGTGTTGTTTGGTTATCAACATTCTTCAAAATATCTTCTTTTGTGTTCTGCAGAAAGAAAGTCAGTCCGGTTTTACATGAGGACGAGTAAATAATGAAAGAAAGAATTGTCATTGATGTATGAACTGTCCCTTTGAAAGTCTGAACTGAACGATATGTAATATAACTGACATTATTGTGCTTTATATGTATTCTTCGGTCTCAGAGTAGCTCAGGATTGTCGTTGTGTACAGTTTGTTATTGTGACGTGTCTCTGAGCAAGTAAAAGCTGACTGACGGTCTCAGAAAAGATGTGAACTGTAAATGTCTCTTGACTTGTAGATGGTCCAGCCGAGAAGAGACCTGTTGTGAACCTGACGGATGAAGACACCAGACCCACAGTGTCGGTGTTTGCCATCTTCAAACAGGTGATGACTCGAACCGGTCTGATATCTGCATTCCCACGTTCATTCAGATTAATATTCAGATTTATCGTCATGTTTCCTCTCCGCCGTAGATCTGGGTGATGGCTCTTTCCGTATGTTTAGTCTTCATGGTCACTATTGGCATCTTCCCAGCCGTCACGGTTGATGTCAAGTCCACTGTGGCAGACGGAGGTGCTTGGGGTGTGTTTGTGTGATTCTTTTTTTTATCTTCCTGCTTCTAGCCACTGAGAACAATTGCACAAACAGAGACCAGATATTTTAAATATTGTGTTATAAGTTGTGCAGAGATCTCACAGCTGGACTGCTGCTTTTCACAGAAACATATTTCATCCCCGTGTCCTGTTTCTTCCTGTTCAACGTGATGGACTGGGCCGGCCGGAGCCTGACTGCTGTTTGTATGTGGGTACGTATGCAACGGCACTATATCCAAGCATGTGGTTTGTGTTTGTAAGCGTCTCTTCCTGAGTCTTTCATAGAATCCCTAATATTGTTTCCGGACGGACATGGACAACAAAGAGTGGAATTTACGGAAAGAAATGTTTAAGAAATTCCTTCTTCAAAGGGACTACGTTAGTAACTCTGCTTTCCTTAGTGAAAGGGATAATTCGGATAAAAATGGGAATTTCGTCTCGCTGTCAGTCAGCCGTCTCACTATCACGTGTCTTATTTAGCCGTTTATGGTGGTCAACGTCTCACTTGTTTGTGTCCATTTAATTGAAAGAATTCGATTTGTGAAACAGCTGAGGATCATGGGAGAGATCATGGGGTGAAATGAACATGAGTAATTGAATTGGAAACGTCGTGACCGCGTGTCTGAGGTGCAGATTAATTGATCCGCTTTACTGAGTTTTGAGGCCAAGCAAGTTTAACAAGGACTCTCACATGACCTCAGAGGTGATTTCAGCCCCGCAGGCGTGTTGTGCCTCTGTCACACGCTGGCAGATGTTTCACCATTATGTTTTATGGGTTTTTTAATGGTGGAAGGCTCCAGATGTCTTTGGAGCTGGGTGACCGATGATGTGGACAAAAATAAAGTTACCATTTCAAAATTATTTGTTTCTGAAGTTACTATTTATAGGTATGCGTTAAGGTAAATTATCATTTGTTTTATTCTGTGAACTACTGAAAATGTTTCTTCAGAATTTTAAATAAAAACAGCACATAATAAAAAAATAGCAATAAAGACTCTCTGGACTACTGGAATAATTCCCAGAACACACTACAAAAAAGAATTTGTAATGGTCGTACTGGAAAAAGCTACTGGGTTGTAGTGGTATTCTAATGGAAGCCTTTAGAATTTCTTTGTTGTTTTCTATTGAGTTTCTATTGTTTTCTTCAGCAGGGTTTGTCACTCCTGTGGTTTGATTTTGTTGAATTTCAACAGACACTGAACTGAGATGAACACAATACATCTAGAAATGATCATTAAATTGACATTTGGAATGGTCTCTTTATTTTTTCTGCTGTTGGATAATATAATATGATGTTTCTGATTGGTCAGTCGATGTTCAAATGTTTATATGTACTGGCAAATAATACGATAATAAATAAACTCTTCCAAACTCTAATCTCTTGTCTTTCTCCGTTCAGCCTGGTAAAGACAGCATCTGGTTGCCCGTCCTGGTCATGGCACGTGTGGTGTTTGTTCCCCTCTTCATCCTCTGCAACGTGCAGCCCAGATACAACATGCCCGTGTGGTTCGCTCATGACGCCTGGTACATCATCTTCATGATCCTCTTCTCCTTCAGTAATGGATACTTGGCCAGTCTCTGCATGTGCTTTGGACCAAAGTGAGTACATATATCATCATTCACTATCATTATTGAAAGCTGCTCTTATTTTTAAATCTTCTTTAAAACGTCAAGCTTCGATCTGAACTGTTTGACAAACAACCAGACTTTAAAAGTCCCAAAGAAATGCATGACTGCAGATGTGACTCAGTTGTTTGTGTTCGTCTCGCAGGAAAGTGTCTCAGCATGAAGCAGAAACCGCAGGAGCTATCATGGCGTTCTTCCTCTCTCTCGGTTTGGCTCTGGGAGCCGCTTTATCCTTCGGCTTCCGGGCCATGATCTAAGACCTCCGTGCGATGAAGAAGACTTGATCTCCGTCACATACAGAAGCGGATTTGTTTTTGTATCTACCAGAGAGTCCGAGAGATTTTTTTTTTTCTCTCTTCGCCTGTTTGTTTGACTGAGATTCAAGCGTACTTTTATTACTTTTCTGTGTGGTATTGAACAAGCTACTATAGAATGCGTTCCAGACATTATTCAGCAGTGGATGAAAGAGAGTTCCTCTTCATCAGTATTACATGCACTCATGAGCCATCGCACACCAAAACCTGTCGACAGCGCTTCTCTTTGTGTTCCTTTTTTTTACAGTTTGTTTGTGTGTACTGTTTTGTTTATTGTGCCAAATCATTTAAAAGCTTTTGTGTTTGTGTAGTTCAAGGTAACTCCAGTAAGACTTGGTGTTTTTTTTTAGAATATGCTTGTTGTAAATGACCTCATTTGTAGTTTAGTGATTTCAGAGATATGCAGCTATTGTCTAGGTCAGTAGTTTTAGATAAACCGTACTGTACAACACCATAAAGGGTCCCCTATTGAGTTTTGGGGATTTAAACCGTAGTTCATTCTGAATGTATTTGACAGATTTGTTGTTTTTGAAGTGTTTATCTTTACAGACCTGAAGATGCAATTCAGCGCAATAGTGTATTTTTCTACTTTTTCATGAAGTCGAGGGTGAAGGCCTGTTACTGTTACTGAACTTAACTTACTTTTATAGTGTTTGTTTTTTAAAAGCTTTTTGTATGATATATTTTTTAAATCAGCATGTCATGTGTATGATGTATAGACATTTTAACAGCTTTCTTTGGTGTTTATTGAATGAGTGATTTACAAAACAACAACAAAAATGACAATAAGGAGGTGTGAGAAAAGATGGAAGAAATAAACGCATTTCTGTTTGTATTTGTAATTGTGTTGTGTTTGTACGGTGATCGCTGCATGTTTGTCTTGTTTTAAGATGATTTCCGTCATTCCTGTGGAAAAAAACAAGCAAAGTCTTTTTAAAGACTAGTTTGACCACATTTATCCTCCAGCTATGGAAAACAAATGCTTGTCATGAGAAAGGGGGTTAGGGTTACATTTCTCCTTAAAATTAAATTCCACAGAAACCATTGTATCTGCCATAATAAAAGCGTTTAAGTCTCATGAAGATAAATTTACAGTCAGAATTTCCCTCATGAAAATATGATAATCCTAGTTTCTGCAAGTGGTACACTCTAAAAAATGCTGGGTTATTTGTTTAACCCAACAGCTGGGTTGAGCCTGTTGGGTCATTTTGTTGGGTTATTTTCTCAGTGTTGGGTCATTTTTTGAGTAACCCAAACGCTGGGTTACCAGTCTGGTCCAATTGAGTGACAGTTGAGAGAGTAAACCCCTCCCACTCCTCGACGCATCAGACAAACTTTACCTTCGCGGGCATTTTGATCCACCTCATCTCGGAAAGTTGTTATTCGGAGAAGAAAAGGTATGTTTACGAGTTTTTAATGTATAAAACTATTACTGTACAAAAAAAAAATGCAAAAGTATGCAAAATTCGGCTGTTCGCATTAGGTTTGAAAAGTAACGTTACAATCTAGCTTCGTTAGCTTTGTATAGCTAGTCTGTAACGTTATGCCCACGTTGTTCTAACTTACAGCTTTTTAATCATTTAAACTTCCTTTTTGGTGAACATTTCCTCTGAAATGTGTGACTTGTGTGAGGAATTTAGTTCAGTAACTTACGCAACTTGATATTAGTTTACGGTTTACACGAGAGAGCGTCGTGTCAAAAGCAAACATCCAGCAATTTTTTTATTTTAAATACCGCTAATGTTCGGTGACGGAACTTAGATTTAAGAGTCTTTTAGACGAGAATGTAGTTGTTAAGAACACAAATACGTGATTTATATATAAACATAACGCCTCTTTGAGATTTTGTTAAGATGCTGTCGGAGGTGTGAGCTTCAGGCTGTCAGCGGTCGTGGCTCCGTGGAGAGCAGCTCTATCTCGGCCATTGCCTCGGGAGTAGCCGCTCTTATAACGTTAGTGGTTAACAATGCGATATAATTAATTTTGGGTATATGAAACGAACAATTGTTGCTCTTTTTAGATTTCTACTTATTCCCGAGTGTGTCGAATTAGTTAAGAGTTGTGTTAACGTTTATAATATTATTTTTTAAGACTGTATTTCAGTTTCTGTACTATATCCCACTCATCTTTTTCCCCCACTGACAGGTTGCAGAATAACAGCTAATATTAATGGATCATTCTATTCAAGAGAAAGTCAACTGGAACTTGGATATTTTCATAACAGGCTTAAAGGTAAACATTATTTAGGTAAAATGTTAATGTACTTCTTTATATGTTTATTATAATCCATTGTGCTCTGGGTAGGCCAGTTTCCTTACATTCTTCTCTCGTCTCTTTTTCTCTTTATAGATGAACAAATTGATAAAGAAACCCTCCTGCTGAACATCCACTTCCAAAAGTGCACACCACACTGTTGTCTACAACTCCCAGGAAAAGAATCCTCTTTAGTAAGACTGCTCCGTGGATATGTCAGGTTAAGCAGTGCTGAAACCGAAAGAACTAACGCTCTTTAAAATGTTTTGTGAGTTTATATGAAGAGGAAAGTTACGGTGTCCCTTTTTCACATCCAAACGCTTGTTTATTTCTTTTTTTATAGAAAACTTGTGCATAGACTGATATTTTATCATATAAATGCGGTTCTATCAACAAGGGTTTAGTAAAATACTTTTTATAGTGTTTTTATGTCGCATCCATAACGCTGGAATTGCCCTAAAGCATTTTACTCGTGCCACTTTGTTAACTGTATATGAATTTTTGAAGTGTTAAGTTGTCTAACTATTTATATTTACTTGTGCCACTTTAATAACCTTGTTAAATGTATATGTTAAAATCTAAACTAATGTAATTTATTGAAGTTAATTTTCCTTAAATATGTATGAACATACATTTCATCAAAGTGTTTTATATGCCATTTTATTGTTCATTGAGCATAACATATTGCATGTTTTTATGAATTCCTTTTGTTTTGCATTTTGATCCTTAATAAAACTTTTGATTCTTACTGATGCCTCGAGTATTTCTCTGTGATTTTGTTATTATTATTTTTAAACATTTCGGGTTTGTTTAAAACCAGCAATGTAATTTTTAAGCAAAACTTGATTGAAATAAAACAACCCAGCATGTTGGGTCAAAGATATAACCCAACTGGCTGGGTTAAAATAACCCAACGCTGGGTTTGTCCATATTAAAACAAATAAATTGTTTTAAAATATTTTGAAAGACTCTCCTCGCGCTGCCTCCCATAGCCACTAAACGGCGCTGCGTGCTTCCCTTCTGATACGGCCTCTCTTACTGTGACGTCATGACGTATCGCCCGCTGCCATAGTGACCGAAGACGCGTCGGAATCTGGCCAGATTTAGACGGGAATAAGTATTATATCTATACAAAACCTATTTTTGTTTATATATAAACAAAAGAAAGTGACTAAAGAAAAGTGTTAAAAAATACGTGTTGTCAAGTAATTTCTTAAGGTGGTATTTACTAATAAAACGATCTTAAAAATGACGGATTAGTGAGCTCTGCTGGATACAATCGTACGCATGCGCGGCATTCGAGACATACATGGATCACGTTAGATCGATTTCGACTGTTCCGCGTTTGCATTTATATAATTTTAACTCATCGGAGGCCGAAGAAAGCAGATTTGTTCTGACGAGTCCACGATCGCTCGAATCCTGCGCGCGACTGAGAGTAAAACCTGTTGATCTGCTGTTTAAACCCCTCACAGAGTTTATAGAAGAAAACCACGTGTCCTCTTTGGGAGCAGTGACTGAATCATTTGAGGAATATGAGAGAGGACGACGAGAACGCGTGCGCATGTGTCGAGAAGAGAGAGAGAAACTCATCCAAGAGGAGAGAAATAAAGTTAGAAAATCATCTGTAAAGCCGTTTACATGCCTGGAAACTGTCCTGGAGGGTCAAAGCACGCAAGGGTCAACATTAAAACAGCCCAGCGAGTCAGGGATGACCCGCTTCACGGCTGACCCTGGTCAATCTAACTCTGCCTTTTCCATTTCTGATGGGTTTCCTGAACATAAAAGCATGTGTGGTCAGAAGTTCCCCGCAAGTTTCAGTCTGCGGGACCTCAGATGTTCTCCTGCGACCGAGAGAAAGATCAAGAGGCTTTCGCAGGAGATCAACTGTAAACTGAACATCACCGTTCCCGAGAAAGACTGTAAGCTTGCTGCATTGATGTTGGCCAAACATGAGCAGGAGGAGTCTCGTTTACGACAGAGTGAGCTGGAGGAGCATCATCGCGAGAACGAGCAGAGGCAGGAGGAGGCGCGGAGAGCCTCCTCGGAGGAAAAAAGGAGAAAACAACTTCTACAGCGTATCCGCCAATGGCAGGATGACCTGGAGGCCCGCAGGAGGAGGCGAGAGGAGGAGGAGATGGTGCTTGCGGAGCATCGTGAATGGGAGACGCTTAAGCTAGAGGAGCGCTGGAGGAGGCTCGCCGAGGAGCGGCAAACTCAACGCCGGAGAAAACAAGAGGAGGCGAGCAAGGAGGCGAAAGAACGCAAAGGATTCCAGGAGAGACTTATGAAGGAAAAGCAGCGTGGCGAGGAGGCGCACAGAGAAAGGGAGCTGCGTATTGCGTGTGAAAAGGAGCAGCGAGCCGTGATGAGAAGACAAGTTCAGGGGAAGAGAGCGAGGAGGAGACTCAAGATCGAAAACCAAAGAGAGTTAAGCAAGCACGTCTCTCTAATGAAGGAGCTGGAGGAACAGCAGCGCACAGAGAAGGACCTGAAGAGAGAAGAGCTGGAGCAAAAGCTGAGACGCTCCGGAGCGAAACACGCGCTGCTGGTGGAGGCGCGGATGCAGGAGGTGCGAGACCGCGGGGCTAGAGAGGAGGTGATGATGAGGAGGGCGCAGCAGGGGGCCGGGAGGGAGAACAGGGTTCGTATGGAGCGGAGACAGACGCATGCGCATCGGTCCCAACTGCGGACGAACCACGCCATCATCCAGACGCAGGAGAAGCTCCGTCACAGAGCTCACAGGGCCAGAGAGGAAAACCAGGTGAAGGAGAACACCCATCACAGGCTGAGAGAGAAGATCCTGGAGGAGGAGAAAGCGCAGTGGGAGCAGAGATGCAGGACTGTGGCGGATAAAGAGGAGCGCCGAGAGAAGCTGCAGAAGGAGAGGGAGGAGGCCCAGGAGAGGAGGCGCAGGGTGGCTCTCGCCTCCTGCTATCTGAGGGAGAGGGTGAGAGAACAGACCTCACGTCGAACCTTTGATCAGATGGCACGAGAAGCAGAGCTGAGCGCTCACCTGGAACACCTGAAACTCTGAACACAATAAGAGCCGCGGCCGGGCGCTTCTGCTGTTGTTATTATGACTGTTTTACAATACGAGTGTACGTTACATTTAGATATCTGAGAGATGCTCCTAAAGTATACATTGTTAGAACTGAACTCATGACCTCGGCGTCTCTCAGCCTTGCTTTTACAATTTTGCTACAGGAGCTCATTTTCTATTGCTGAAAAACTCACTGGAGTTACAGAATGATCACAGATAAGCTTTGCCGTTTAGCTCGGTTATATCCATATACTGTACAGTACAAAAAAAGATTGTTTATTGTACAGAGATCAAAAATATATTTGGAGATTATTTGCAGTCAAACTTATAATGTATGAATGTCAATGATGACAAGATATCAAAGAATTTTAAAGAGAGATCTACATTAGCCTGGATTGAAGCGAAACAAGCCATTTGTTTTTTTGGGGCCACAAATTAAGTTCTGTATTTGTCTGTCTTATCAGACCATATCATAAGTATTAAACATTTGACAACTTTACTTTAAACACTTAAAAGGGGAACTTCACTAAAAAATTCTGTCATGAATTACTCACTTTCTTGGTGGTCCCATTGACTTCCGTTGTAGGAAAAAAACAATGGTAGTCAAAAGTGCCCCAGAACTGTCTGCTGTCCTACATTCTTCAAAATATCTCCTTTTGTGTTCAACAGAACAAAAAGTCTATAAAGTATTTTTTCCTACTATGGGAGTCAATGTGGGGCAAGATCTGTCTGGTTATAAGCATTCTTCCAAATATCTTTCTCTGTGTTCATCAGAACAAAGACATTTATACACATTTGGAACAACTAGAAGGTGAGTAAACGATGACAGAATTTTCATTTTTGGGTGAAGTATCCCTTCAATTGACAGGGTTTAGTGTTTCTATGAAGTGCGTTATATAAAATTAGTTTGTTTTGTTATAGAATTGAGAAATATTTACAGCAGTATTATCAAAACCAATAAGCTTTTAGAGGACATCAAGTCCAGGCCAAACGTGTCTGAAGGATGTGTTTATTTACATTTTATAATTTAAAAGTATTTATTTAATATATTTTTATGAGCCAAATAATGACAATTTCCTTACATTTAAAAAAATTAAGATTTCAAAATATTTATTGTTTCCATATTTATAATAAACAATATTTATTGTTTGAAGCGGCCCTGCAATGGTGTTTCATACATTCTGACTTCTTTACAATGTTTAATGTGCGGTCTTCACAAAATATACATGGTCAACTTGTCAAAAACGAGTTGGCCGTATTACGTAGTATTTCTGTGTTTTACAGTCCCCCAGCGATCGTACAGATTTCAGATTTTTTTTCTCAAACATATAAAACTGTTTTGTAACAACTTTTCTTAGTCCCTTATTGGGCAATTCTCCCGGACAAACACGGTTGGCACGGCCACGTGGCAGCAATGAGAGGAGTGGAAGGACCATGCGCAGACGTCACTTTCACTTGTAAGCAGGAGAGAGAGAGAGCATACGTTTGCAAAGTTTAGGTGTTTGTTGGTTCACTGCATTTGGGTGTTGATTGTTATATAAACGGTGGATATAACGCTGGATTTGGAAATCATTTGAAACTGATATATGGAGCCGTCCGAGCGCTAAAAGATGCCAGACATGAACCGCATGCAGTGAGTGAAACTGATGTCTGTCTTTCGTTGGCAATGCATGCGCACGTGCTTTAGGTTCAGCCTACCCCTCCCCCCTACACGTGCCGTATGTTTTCGGAAACAATCGTAAAGCTGTATCTATCTTTTATAAATATGATCAAACTAAATACTCTTTGAAGATATGAAATATGCAGAACTACTCTTTAATATGGTACTCAAGATTAATATGAGATTGGCAGAAACCCCTTGTGTTAGGCGCACTTTATGAAATCTTGTGTTGTGTGTAGTGATGCATGAATCAGGAAACAATGGCTGGTATTAGTACTTTTCAGATTTCTGCATTAAAATAATTTTAGGCACCTTTAGACAATCTTCTAAAAAAAATGAATATAATCTGACTAACTAATCCATTGGTCATCATATCAAACCATAATTTTTATCCACACATGTCACATAGATGATCTCAGAACACAAGGCACACAAAACGCACTGCAGATTTTATATTTATTTTTACACATAACAAATTCATGAGTGATTGCTACATTTGAATCCACATGCATTAAAATTCTCAAAATAAACATTTGTTGCTGTTGCCAAACACAAATACTAGACCATTCTTGATTCAAATTAATCGTTTACAACTACAGACTTTTCTAGATGATTTGAAAATCTTTATTGCACTTAAGATTTGCGGCAATAAAATAAATAATAGTACAATACGAGCCTGGATGTGTTCCAGATGTGTACATTCTGGTAGATAGAGGAAATCGAAAAGAAACTTTCATCACAGCCAGGCCGAACACACACTTGACCCAGGTGCTCCGCGTCCTATGTAAATATTGCTGACATCACTGTTAAACTCGGCTGTCTAACGGGAAGTCTTTGAATGTGCACACTGCCCAAAAATACACATGCTGTTTCCAGCCCCTTTAACAGGAAGTCCAAAGCACATAAACATTTCTAACCTAAAATACTTCATTGACAAAAAATCTGTACAATAACATGATATTTTGGAAATGCACCTATTTAAAAAGTTGTTACAGTACCTAATAACAACACAATGGTATTCTTTGAAGTACATTGCCACTCTGGATACAACAGTAAATAAATAAATTATTCAGTATCATGGTATTACCAAAGGATACGATCGTGTACCATGTCATCACACAGACTATTTTTGGTTGTTTGTTTACTTTTGGAACGGAAATAAAACAAATGTACATAAAACTTTCATATTTTTGTTGACAGCTTCACCAAATATAAAACTTGTGAAAATAAACAATAAAAATTGTTAAATTATAATGGATGAATCAATCCTCTGGCAGGCCGAGAGCCAGCAGCACAGGTAATGCAGTTCCCAGTATAAGAGTGAGGCTCTCTATTATTCCCAGTCCATGCTGCTGGTGTCCTGCAGCTTCTGTGTGATGAAGATGAGAGGAGCGCTGCTGCCCTCTGCTGCTGATTTCAGGTAAAACATGAACTGTGGCCACATACAAGAACGTTCCAGCGGAGAACAGCATCCCGATTCCTGTGGCACTCAAGCGGTTCTGAGAGGAGCTGTTACTCTGCAAAGAGGAAAATATTCGTAACTCACTGTTTTTGCGTATCATAAATGGAGTTTGATGAGAAATGTTATACAAAGGGGTTCGATTGGACTACGTTTAAGACAATGTTGGTTGGTTAGGGCTTGTCATAGAAGTCTCACCGAGCTCAAGATGAAGTAAGTGCTGATGGCCAGCAGAGGCGCTGCAGCAGAGAACACCAGTAAATGCTTCTGAATGGTCTTCCTCTCAAGACCAGCGTGCATGAGGAAGGTGACCAGACCGAACGCTGCTGGAGCCTGAGACAAGAGAGACAGATAGATGGACATATAGATAGAATCTTACAATGTTCTGAATATAAACTATCAGAAATAATGTAAAATATTTAATGCTTAAAATAGAGAAATAATAATCATGATAAGACATATATTTTTGATAAAAATATCTAATTAAATAACAAATTTGGATTTTTAACTACTCTCTATTTTATACGTTTCCGATGCTTAGTAATGAAATACTGAATTAAATAATTTCCATTTCATGTATGGAATGTGAAATTGCACACGGTTTGAAACAGTGAGTGTTATGTGGCTGTGTCCACCGAAGCAGGTTGAAAACGCCCGCTGCAGGCGCATGTGAGCTGAGCCTTCTGTCCCACGTTGAGCATTTTTTACTCTGGACGCCCGGTCGAACGCCGGCACTGAGCTTGGGAAAAACACTGAGCGCCGTCACTGAGTGGGAAAAAACCCACCAGCTGTTTCTGTTGGAAACAATTGAAAAAACACAGTGGACACACAACCCCCAGAAGTCTCACCTTGTGCAAAATGACAGCGAAAAACACGACCACCTGAACGGACACCTGCGAGGAGCCGGCAGCCGCCCCCAGAGCCACTCCATCAGCTGAAGGAGAGAAAGACAAACAACACGGTCGCTTTCACCACACATGGCTTGATTTCCAGTAATTTGTTCTTTTAAGACACCTGAAGTAAACAGTGAAAGGTAAGAAGTGTAGCCGAGACAGACACAATGACTTCAATGTCTCGATCTTTCCTCTTTTCATCTTTCGAAACAGGAGATGCTGCGATAAACTGTATATAGCATCTTCTTACACTGTTGACTGTGATTACCCCATTATTCACTTGAATAACCTTACTGAGAAAATATTCCTGGCATGATTGTGTGTAATGTAATCCGTTTATCTGAGAATCACGGGAAACAAACAATGTGTTAGGAACATAAGAGAGAAAGTGAGAAGGCTTGTTACCGGCAGCGTGAATAACTAAACCCAGGGTGGCGGTGACACTAAAGCTACCAGACATGCGCACCTGAGATTCTGAGGAATAAAACAGAAGAGAAATGGTCTCAGGAGAGCAGAAACCAGTATGAGGAGGTTAAGAAGCTGCAACATATGACAGTTATCCTCAAAATATCCTTGACATTTACTTAATAAAGTTGAAGTATACAGAAGAAAACTTAGTCACTTGTTAAGCATTATAATCATATACAGTCTAAGATAATAGATAGCATGTTACGTTCTGCACACATCCACGTATGGAAGATCGATGTAGATAAAGATTCACGATTGTATGAATGAAGAGCCGGTACCGTGATAGGAGCAGTAGTTGGCAATCTGGTCCACCACAAACATGAGCACAAAGCCCATGACGAGAGACACTCCTATGACGAAGTGAGGTCGCAGGGTTCTCTGGGCCGCCGGAAGAAGTGTTGAATTGGATTCGGAGATATTTGGACTCTGTCTCACAGAGGAGCAATACCAGTCTACAGGATGACCAAAAACATCTTTAATGTCTCTCATAATCACAGTGATAGAGATGTCACAGAGCAAATATCTTCATATTTAAACAGTGAGCGGTCTGATGACAGATGTGTTGAAGTTTGTTGAAAGGGTGTGTGTGAATAAATAAACTTGCTCAATGAGAGTGTACAAATCCCGGCTCCGTTTGTGACACTGTTGACATCTCTTTGACAGACACATTTGTGACACTTCTCATTTCTGAGAAATATCTGAGACGCAGATGAGACTTAAACAAACGTTTCCATTTGCTCTTCATTTAATCTCAATGATGTCTAGGAGAAATAATTGAGATAGTAAAGAGATCTCATCTTATGGGTTGATATTAGTTGTCTGCTAAATAAATGAAGGACAGTATCTCCATGCAGTGTGAGATGGTACATATTCATGACCTGATGAGTGGATGGATCAGTCTCACTCACCCTTCCATGACTCCTGCACAAGCTCCACCCCTCAGGGATGATGATTGACAGAGCGGTGCCACATAGAAGCCCCGCCCCCAGCACAGTGATCAGCTGCAGCTTTTGCTGATTAGAGTGAAAGAGAACTTTCGTTTAAAATGTGTTGTTTTTCAAATGAAACACAATATAAGATGAGAAATGCTTTTTAGAGGTGTTTAATGGAAGCGTCATTCCTTGAATCGAAATTTAAAACCATTTGCCCATCAAAGTACTATAATAGTAACGTTACGAAACATAAAATACTGACTAGAGTTTAATTTAGTTGGCGACAACAAATGTCAGTTTTAAAAGATGAAATATCACGAGCAAACGTTGAGATGAAAAACAGCTACGTGTCTGAAGTCAAATACACATGGCGAGAGAACAAAAGAAAGTAAAATTCAACATGAAAACAGAGAATAAACACAACGAACTGATACAATGTAGCATTCTGTATGCGGTATTCGATACATTGTATCAAATCTGTATTTGATACAGTGATGCATTGCCTGTAATAATGTTACAGTGTAACTGACTGATCAAGTTCTTAAAGCAACACGGACACTTATAGAATATAAACTAAAACACTGTAAAGTCTCTCACCTCTGATAAATTGAACATCAGTGGAATAATCCCGAGCACGAAACAGCCCACGAACATAGCCAGAGAAATGAGAATAACACCCCAAACTCCGTCCATGACTCCTTCGGTTCTTCAGCTCTTCTGTTCAAAGTCTTCAAACTTCTTCAGAACGTGAAACAACAGAACACTCAAAAGAAAGACACAAAGTCCTCTTTGGACACTCAATGAAAGCCATGAGTGAAGTTCTCCACGTATCAACACCCTCCATATCGCCACACAACCCGAAACTACACCCAAGAGTCAGAGCCTGAGGAGGAGGAATGGGATTACATGATGCTCGGAGAACAGCGTTCGAGTCATTTGCAGAATCGACTCGTTCGGACGGTTCGTTTAAAACGAGTCATTCCTAAAAACGCGTGCTCAAACGTTTACGTTTAATGTTTCTAATACTTATTTGATTTAGAGTTACAGTTACTGTACGTTGCTGTAAAGTCTATGAGGGTTTCGCGAATCATTCAAAAAAAAGCTATAAAAATGATTCATTTAAAACTCTAAGCGAACTTGTGACTTTGTTCCTGGTTTGTCCTTCTTTGGAGACACATCACAAGACTAAGCATGAGACAGAAAGGTCAAAGACTAGAGGTTATTACTGTTTCATCGTGGCAAAGAAAGAAGAACTGACATAAATTAACATCAGAAGCCACAAAAGGAGGAAGAATTTGTGTTTTTAATTTGTGCCTCTCAGCTCCTGGTCCAAACTCTGGTCATATCAAGACTGAACTACTGCTGTTCTCTACTGGCCGGCTTTCCAACCAATGAAGTCAAGCCCTTACAAATGATCCAGAATGCACCTGCGCGTCTAGTTTTCAATCAGTTTAAAAGAACCCGTATAATACTCCTCCTGAATTCACTTCACCGGCTGCCAGTTGCCGCCAGCATCAAGTTTAAATCTCTGACACCGGCCTTCAAAACGACAAATTCGCCCAAACTCACCGCTCCAGGTCTACATCCCCTCCTTTCATCTTCGGTCTGAAAATGAGCAACGCCTGGTTGTTCCATCACAGCGAGGCACCAAATCGCTTGTAAAAACCTTTACTTACTGGGTTCCGCAGTGGTGGAATGACCTGCCAGCCTCCACCCGATCTGCAGGATCCTTCACAACTTGCAAAAAAAAGCTCAAAACATACATGTTTCGCGTTTATTTGACTGACTAATAACTGTCTGACAGTCCATGTGTAAATCAAAAAAAAGAGTGTTGTTCATTCTCTCCTTTGCTTATTCCAGCTTTAATCTTGCTAGTAGCATGGCATGTAAACTAACGGTACTGTTTTTGGTCTCCTACTTGTAAGTCTCTTTGGATAAAAGCGTCTGCCAAATGAATACATGAAAATGTGTGATAGGATTAATGAAGCTCTTTTTGCTTAGATTTGGTTGGTAGTTTTGCTCGTGGGTTGTTCTATCATTGGTCAGTTGGTATGGCATCACGAATCACGCCCCTCGCTTCTGCATCATATTTAGGGCTAAAATACACTACAAGACTTTTGCCCACATTTTCAGTTTTGACTTGTTGCAGAAAGTCTTTGCCGGTCTGCAGATTTGATCAGTTAGTGTGTTTCTATCTGAAACTTTCAAAAAGTCTGCAAACTTAAGTTTTTTTCTTTAGAAAGGAACGTTGAAGGAAACCTTGTGGCCGGCACTTGGTCGACTTTGCCCCTCTGTAGGCAAGTGGAATGGTCGCGATGTGTCTTTAAAAGGAATACTTCGCCAAAAAAAGAAAGTTCTGTCATCATTTACTCACCTTCGAGTTGTTCCAGATCTGTATCAATTTATTTGTTCTGATGAACACGGAGTGTGATATTTGGAAGAATGTTTATGACCAGACAGATTTTGCCTCCCATTGGCTCCCATAGTAGGAAAAAATCATGGTAGTGAAAAGTGCCCAGAACCGTTAGATTCTTCAAAATGTCCGCTTTTGTGTTCAACAGAACAAAACAAAATGATAGTAAGTCATTTTTCCTACTATGGGAGTCAATGGGGTCCAAGAACTGTCTGGTTATTAGCATTCCTCCGAATATCTTTCTCTAATTTATACAAATATCGAACAACACGAAGGTGAGTAAATGTTGACAGGTTTTTCATTTTTGGGTGAAGTTTCACTGTAAGACAAGGCAAGTTTATTTATATATAACATTTTATACACAACGTCATTCAAAGGGCTTTACGTAAAATTACTGACAAAGGAAAAATAAAATACATAATGCGTAAGACATCTTTAAAAAGCAGATCATTTAAAATTACAAATAAATCTTTAGAATTTAAAAGAATATAAAACTGAAATAAAATTGATTTAAAATGTATCAGAAAATCAGAAGAAAATATTAGTGCAGTTGATGTAATCCAGCACAGAGCTCAGGTTGTAAATGCGCGGCTAAACACGTGTGTCTTTAATCTGGAATTCAAATGTCTGCTGTTGGTGATCATCTGATGTCTTCTGGAAGCAGATTCCAGCTACAGCTGGCGTAATAGCCAAACGCTGACTCGCCTTGTTTTGAGCGAACCCTTGTCATCTACACTGACTTGATTCTTATCCGAGAAGTCTGTTATGGGTCCTAGGCCATTGAGTGATTTGTAGACAATTAATAATGCTTTAAAATCCACTTGAGGATTGGAATGATATGCTCAGATGTGTTGGTTTTGGTCAGAGTCCTGGCAGCGGCGTTCTGTATGAGCTGCAGCTGTCTGATGGTCTTTTTTGGAAGAGCTGTAAGGAGTCCATTACAGTAATCCACCCTGCTGGTGATGAAAGCATGAACTAGTTTCTCTAGTCTCTCTTGGCTTGACAGAACATCTGATTCTGGATATATTTCTGAGATAGCAGTACACTGATTTGCTTATTGCATTGACTCTAAAATGACACCCAGATTTTCTTTACGTCAAGTCTCAAGATCTTTTAAATCAAGGTATGTGTTTACCTTGTTAGTTTCCTCCTTGTTATCAAATACAATGTCTTGAGTTTTTTCTTTAGTTAACTGAAGGAAGTTTTGACACATCCAGCTCAATGCACCGGCAAAGAGAGTCAATAGGTCTGTAGTCATTGGTGAGAAGTCCAAGTATGCGAGTGTCATCTGGATAGCTGTGGTAAGCAATTTGGTTCTTTTTCATTATTTGGCCAACTGGGAGCATATACAGGAGCTGTGTTACTTTGCATTTATGCTATGTTGTCTGATCTGTTTAAAGTTCCAGTAAAATTAACAATGACGATGCCTATTTTATGAAATATTGCAGCATTTATTATAAACAGTTTATCAATGTGAGTCATTCTCTTTATACAATCTGTGTGCCCTAATAATTAGCTAAAATCTGCTAAAATCTTACTATCCATCTTAAATGATGTATGTTAGACGCTTTGGCGGAGCATCCGTTAACTCCTCCCCATCAACTATCAGTCTGCTGCCAGTTCCATTTAAAAATGCAACAGCTGTTTTTATACATCCAATCAAATCGCAAAGAAAGACGAAAGCCACACCCACTCTTTTTCTCATTCCATTTCACTCTTATTGATTGTGAGGTGCAGAGTGCCTGTGATGTGGTGACTATTCTGAGAATCCACTATAAATCCACTTTGTTAGGCTTGCAGGAGCTGTGTGCCTAAGGCGGGGTGGACTTTTGGTGGTGGTGTTTCCTTCTCGAGTGTTTTCTATGGAAGCATATTAGTTGTGGTTTTCAATTTGAAATGCAATACGCAAAAGGGCAATGCAGTATGTACAATGACAATGCAATTTAAATATACATTTCAAATAACATATGTGCAACATTAAGTGCAAAATGAAAATAAAAACATTTTATTTAACAGCTATAATTGTATATCAATTTAACTAACATATAACAACTAGTGAAGGAACTGACAAGTGTTATTGATGTAATAAATGTTTTTATTTTCATTTTGTTGCATATGTTAATGTTGCACATGTTTTTTGAGATGTATATTTAAATACAGAATTGCACATTTCACATTCATTTCACACACTGCATTGCCATTTAGCGTACAGGATTTCAAATTGAAAATAGCATCCAATATGCTTCCGTAGTTTTCTGCACAGGTGTAACAATTGTGACGTTCTGTGGAGGTTTTTGTGCCCAAATTCCCCTCTGTCACACCTCGGCCTCAGAAGTGTCTGACCACACAGATTGCCCATATTGTATTTTGTTTTCTCCACCTTCTGTTCTCCATTTAATTGTTCGAGTCTTTGCTCATTTATGGTATTTTGGATATTTTAACATCTAATAAAAGTATATTTATACCCATGTCTCCTGCCGATTTCCTGTGTTGTCAAATTCAAGACTCTGCTCATGGCCAACAAGACCACCACTGGTTCGGCACCCCCATATCTTCACTCGCTAATACAGATTTATGTAGTTGCCAGATCCCTACACTCTGCAAACGGACGACGTCTTTTGGTGCCATCCCAAAAATGGAGAAAATCATTCACTTTGGATAGGTTCCACATTTGTGGAACGATCTGCCCGCTGCTACAAGAGCAGCAGATTCAGTCGCCATCTTTAAGAATAGGCTGAAAACACATCTCTTCCGTCAGCACCTGACCGATTATCACAGACTTCTATTTCTTTTCTACTCTTTCCATCCTTAAATGTTTTTTTATTGTAAATTGTACTGTATACTGTGGTAGACTATATGAGACCAGTTTTACTGCACTGCTTTTTGTTGTCCTTGCGTTGTCCAATTGCTTCCATTATTTACCTCATTTGTTGCTCACTTTGGATAAAAGAGTCTGCTAAATGACTAATTGTAAATGTAAAAGCACACGTATTCTGTGAATGTCCCTGGCAGAGTCCCAGGGTGGCGTAGTTGCTCTGTATTTCATTTGCTTAACTGTGCCTTGCTTCAAATGTAAACTAACTGGATTGTTGAATAAAAGAAAATGGACTTTGTGCAACGTAAACACTTTAAAACATAATTACCAGGCAGACCTTCAACAATGTGATTAAAAGGAGCCTGATTTACATAAACTTGCTCTGCTAAAAATGTGTGCCACATTACAAAAAGCAATTTAATAAAAACACTAAAAATGATTGCTTAACAGTTCACAGAATAGGAAAACAGCATTCTTTTCTTATCCATTCATCACTTACCAACGCAACAAAACAACAGCTTGACACGCGATATTGTTTTGTCAGTAATTGTCTATTTTATTTTTTTAAAGACATGGAAGAGTTGAATAATGACACCGTACAAAAGATCATTTGTGGGGGGGTAGGGTGGGGGGGTTGAGATACAAAACTATTAAAAACAGCAAATCGCAAAGCATCATACGATTAGATCTTCCTGACATGACTGCAAATCTGAATGGACCAAAGCAAACAGAACATTCATGAAGGACTGTACATTGATTCGCCGGCTAAGCTGTACAAATGTAAATACAGTTTAGTGTTTCAAGAGCAGCGCAATGCTTCTATTTACAGAAATATTACAGTTTTAACCGCTTCACTCCAGTTCAACAGATGGAAAATAACAGACAAATGAAATAAATAGAGTTGACAGTAGTTGTAACAGATGGGAAAAGCCTCTAAAGACGCATAAATAACTTATTGCCACTTTGTCATGCTCAAGGACAATGTTTTTTTCCAGAATGCAGTCCTACAGAATTCTCCCACAGTATTAAAGTCCCAATAGTTATATTGACAATGTTGTCCACGGAAGGCGAACAAAATGGCTTAATCTGGTTACATATACATAATGACAGTGATAGAGTTTTCACATGAAGTGCATAGCCTACAGTGTTCATTGCATTTTAAAACGACTAAGCTACTCGGTGATCAGTAGAATATAGTTCCATTTACATAAATTAAACCGAGAAATATATTACTGATTTACTTCCCAATGTCAGCGACAACTGTTTACATACACCTGACAGTTTTCAAGTCATTCAAGTCAACATTTGTTGCAGAAAATGACAGTTTCAACACTGCAATGCTATCCCTGTAAACAATAAATGAAAACATGAGAACTACACACACACACAAATATGATCGAATAATATGCAAAAGAGGGCAATGAAATACAACGGTTTTACAATGTGAACTCAGGCACGGCCTTCATCTGCTCGCGTGATGCGTTTCATTTCTTAAACAAACCCGTCGAGAACCCACCCACCCCAAAATAACATTTATACTCAACGGTACCCAATGTACTTAATGCTGACGATCATAACAGTGGTAAAAAAGCTTTAAAACAATGATTATTTCGTGGGAATTATTGTTTCGTAGTTATGAGAAACTTTCTTGTGAGAAGGACATTTCTTTACGCGATTCGTTAGGGAAGAAAAACTTTCTTTAAATGATTTAGAAAAGTGTTTTTTAAAGTAAAGTGACATCGTGTTTGTCTCAACATGGTGACAAAAACGCAGTTGTTAAGAAAACTAAAAAACTGCAGCTTCATAACGGTCACAACATAGTTGTATTATTTTTGTCAGATTTTATCTACTAAACAAAGTCTGTTAAAGTCAATCACACAACTGTAAGAATGAGCTAGAGAAAGTGAACATTATGTCATTAATTATTCACCCTCTTGTCATTTCAAACCTGTACGAGTTGTTTTCTTAAACAGAACACAGAAGAAGATATTTTGAAAAATGTCATTGACCGAACAGCGATGGCAGTCATTCACTTCCATTGCTTTGGATTCTTCAAAATATCTTCTTTTGTGTCTGAAGGGCGAGTAAATGATGACGTTCATTTAACGCACACGGGTCGTTCAGAAGCACTCTTGAGGGACCCATCATTATAGCATTAGAGTCATATTAATAAATCATAGGCTGGATCTCGGATGACAAAGCCAAATCGTCACAAATGCCGTAAACCCCATTTTTAGGAGATATTTTGAGTATTCCATGCAGGTTTAACAGTTCGTGTGCGGCCATGTCATGTGATCAAAGTTTGACATTCATTGTGAATTTCACTTGTTAGCTTTAAAACATAAAAGAAAAGACAAAATTGTCAATAAGTGTTATTTCATATCCATGCATTAAGAACTAAAGAAAAACATACTCACATAGGCAAATCCCCTCCTTAATGTCGGCGGAAGGAACTTGCTGTGCGTTTAAATGAGCGTTTGCTACAGTATCACCATCTACACCACATTCAGCAGTAGAGTAACACGAGTCAAACCTGCTCCGTATGATGTCGGATCGGGAAAGCAGTGGCGTATTCCAACACGCAGCGCAGCGACACGGCACTAATGCAGAGCTTTACACAGAAACTCTTGAAACACTGAAGAGTTCAGAAGCGTTTGACCTTGATTTGAGAGTCAGCCGTGTCAGACAGAACGTCTGAGCAGTGACACAGTTAGTGTTCCACGTCCGTTTTTGATTCTTCAGCAGGCTGAGATTTCAGATTCAGTGTCGTTTACTCATACAGGGGGAACTTGAAATGAGCTTCATCATACACACAGTCACTTTGGTGGGAAGTTGTATAAATTTGTTTATTCTAAATGTTGTGCGAATTCAGCTGGGCCGTAGAAAACCGCAATTTATTTTTCAGTATTTAATCATCTAGAATATGTTGGATGTGTATCGCGCTGTGCTTCCAATTCTTTGATTGTGGGGTTCTGCCATCTATTCTTTTCATTGCTTATAATAATTGTTTCGTGCCCGATTCCTCGCTCACGTTTTTGGGGATATTGACCACTCGCCTGGGTTTCCTTTCCTGAAGGTCTGGTACACCCGCTAAACTAAAGCCCATCTAAAAAAGCACTTTAACAGTTTTCAGTTCACAACATCGACCTATTGAAATTTAAAATGGCAAACTTTCAGCAATCGTTTTTTGAAGCTTATTTAAGGACAAGAGCTAGCAACGGTACCTAGCGAACTTATTTTGATAAGCAATTTCTCATACGGATATGAAGAATGGGACTGATTGTGAGTGAGAGTCATATTTTCAGAGTCGCTCCACATTCTGGAGAAATGGCCATCCCGTCTCCAAGCCCCGCCCATGCCGGAGAGTATCAGCTGTGATGGATTCACACACACGTTCAAGGTGTGGTGGATCTCTGTTCGGTGGGGTTGGAGACCTGCTCGCTTCACCCAGTCCAACACACGGTGCGGCTCGGGTCAATGCCGCACCTCGTTCTCAATAAGGCTGTCCTCTCCTGACTGGAAGTAGCCCTCGTTGACGACTTCTTCGTCCTGTGAGGAGCCCTGCCCCTCATCGCTGCCCGTCTCATCTGTGTCCTGCAGCACCTGTGCCACGTACGTCTGCTGAGGAAGAAACGAAGTGTCAATCATCCATCAGCATTTCTTTTATCTAACAGACTAAAGTGAACGGATCAAACTCTTTGATCTACATTTTAATAAAGCAATAAGCATTTTATAACAGCTAAGTGCTTCGTGGCATTGTTGTATTTTATAACAGCTTAGAACTCGAGTCAACCAAACAGAATCAAGGAGCACGACTGACTGTTTTATAAGATTACATTTTCTAACATTGCAAGCAAGAGCTTACCACAGACTTGACGGGTGGAGACGAGGCTGGTGCCCGTCCATTGTCCACACCATCCATGTCGACCTATGGAGAACATCAGAGGACAGTGAGATATTTGGGTCAGACTGTGAAATCCAAAACATCCACACAGGCTCGTTTCTCACCTTGTAATTGTGCGCGCTGAGGTATTTGAAATGACCGAAGACGACGTGCGAGAGGCAGATGATGATGGTGATGATCAGAACCACGAAGGTAAACATCGAGGTCGGAGCAGAAAAATCTGAACAGGGGATTTAGTAAAATCAAGAGGCAAAGATATAACCTGAGATGTAGGCTATGTTCCTTATTATTTGATGTGAAATGTCACATGTCTCATTACAGTTTGTTGTTGTCTTACCTGTGCGGACAGTAGAGAAGAAGAGCAACCAGAAGAGGCAGAGGATGGGTGCGGCCACCACCTGGTTGACGGCTCCAGAGTGGATTTTCTTATCCAGTTTGGAGGGCAAGTAGGCATAATACATGTTATACCTGTCCACCAGGTGCTTCAGTAGCATGTACATCAGACCTGCAGACAGCATGACAACATTAAGGTTTAATGAGGATATGTCGGTAAACGGAGGATTTATCCCTTTTAAGAGAAAGACTGATATCAAACCCATGCAGCTATGCTAAGGATAAACTTTTGAAGGCTTTATTCATTTCAGTGCTTCTTAAATTAGAGCTCACCAAACGGTACAATAATGGGGCAGGTGATGCTGTAGGTCATGACAACAGTGAAGACGTTCATCATCCAGGCGTAAGCCGCTCCAAACTGAAACTCGTACGCTTGATGCTGCGACACAACAACCATAAACATTTGAATGTAAATAATCACAACGAAGTACGTTGAAAATACAATGACTTCGAAATTTCTAATGGAACAGACCTTTTTAACATTGCGTCTCTCAGCAGCCGAGCGCGCCAGACACAGTCGGATCATGTACATGAGAAAGTAAGGAATCCGTAACAGGTCCATGGCGTTACCGATAAACGCAGACGCGATAACATAGTTGACAAAGAAAGCTCCGTTATCTGGCAGAAAGACGCACCTGAAAGACAAAAACAAATAGTACGTGAACACTTATGCTCTAAATCTGTAGCGTAATATAACTTTTATATTACTGGTTTAACATTTCTCATGGACATACTCGAATCGTATTTTTCCCTCGTCCAGGAATTTATTGTCAAAGAGCCAGCGAAAGAAAAGATCCAAACTGCATGAAGGAAAAAAATAAGAAACAGTTCATTTTAACATGACAAAGCTGAGTAGACTACAAACTTACTTTCTTTTAAACCAAAATCCTAATTACTCATTATAATATTATATACAGCTGCAGAAACATCCCACTTCAGTTTGGTCTTTAATCTGAATTCCTGCATGTATTGTGTTGAATTTCAACAGAAAGAAACTTCGGGAATGACATAAAACTGAGAGAATGCAAAGATGCAAAAAAGTTGTGAAAATGTCAGGTTTATTCCATCATTACACATCATTATTTTTATTTGGAATTTGGGAATAATACTGTCACAAGAACACAGAATGAAAATTTATATACTACATCCAAAAACGAAAGTTCTGTCATCATTTACTCACTTTACTCAGTTGTTTCAAATCTGTGTAAACATATTTTTTCTGATGAACACAGAGAAAGATATTTGGAAGAATGCTTAATATCAAACAGATTTTGCCCCTCATTGACTCCCATAGTAGGAAAAAATTAAATTGTAGTCAAAAGTGCCCCAGAACTGTTTGCTGTCCTACATTCTTCAAAATGTCTTATTTTGTGTTTAACAGAACAAAAAAATGATAATAAGTCATTTTCCTACTATGGGAGTCAATGGGGGGAACTGTTTGGTTATACGCATTCTACCAAATATCTTTCTCTGTGTTCATCAGAACGAAGACATTTATACACATTTTGAAATGATGACAGAACTTCCATTTTGGATGTAGTATTCCTTTTACCATGCACCTATATACAACAAATTCCGAAAAACTGAAAATAATTTGCGCAGTCTTTTATTTTTTCCTATATACACATGTTTAGGGCAGGGCAGTGTGGTGTAATATACGGCTGTAACAGTATAAGATGTCAACCGTAACAGATTTTCTATTCTGTGTAAACACGTTGTTACAATATTTAGTCAGACCACCAGGTGTGAGAATATACCTGCTGAGCCCCAGAGACGGCAACAGAAGAACCATGAAGATGAGGAAGGTGTAACATTTGTGCATGGTGGTCCTGTTCTCTCCAGATCTGACGGACAAAGATCGCATACACACTGACAGTCAGAACATCACAAAATGCATGAACTAAAACCGAATGGATGCATAGTGATCCGATTTTATTTTATTTCATTATCCTCTTCGTAGAATTAAAAAAAATGTGTGCATGTGTGTCTGAGAGAGGAAGTGTGTAAGAAGGGTCCTGTACCGCGTCCAGTGAGCCTCGAAGAAGGCGGAGTAGTAGACGATGGTGGGAAGGAGGGCCGAGAAGCACCACAACAGCAGGGTGGGGAAGAACTGGGTGACAATCGGACTCTGAAGGAGGAACAGACACAAGGAGGCGGAGCAAAGGCTCGTGAGTGACAGGAACCTGACGCAACATTCTGTGGGTTGAACGGAACGCTTACGTTTAAGTACTCCACAGGTTTGGTGACGTTAAACTTGTCCATGGTGGAGATGATGATGGCGGGGGTGGTGAGGAAGAAGAGGAGGATGAAGAGCAGACAGTTGATGACTAAGCAGCGTAGCCACCAGTTCAGACCACCGACGGACAGATGCTCCCTGTGGAGAACGAAACCACATTACGCATGTGTGAACGTAACGGCAGATGTCAGATGGAGGGTGTCGGTGCCGTTACCAGTAGACGTTCTGAGGATCTGGAGCGTACGTGACGGTCCAGTTATAAGTGTTGAGGATACAGCTGAAAGGAGAGGACTTCGGCTCACGGCGACAGTGACAGCCGTGACACTGACATGCATTAAAGTCTTTCAGGATGCTGGAAAAATCAACACACACACAGATTTTCAGAGACAAGAACTGCGGTAAAACCGCACTCAATATTCTTACAGAACTGAAACCTAGAAAGTGACCAATGGTAATACTACAGTACTAAGGAGTCTGTTGGACGTACAGTGCGGTCGTGGCTTCATTCTGGAAGGTAACGAAGGCCATGCCCAGAGGTTTAGTGTTGACCTTCTCTCTCTCTTTTCTGTATTCCTCCCTCAGGTTCCCCTCCAGTTTAGTGTAATAGGAAACAGCCTCCTCCTGCAAAGAATACGGTCGGTGTTTCTAACACGCATTGCATTTTGTAAACGAAATCATGAGAGACTGTCTTTTCTGCACGTGTTTTAGCGTCAAGAACTTTGTGAGCTGATCCACGCATACAAAATTGATGATCTCACTAAAAATGATATCATTCACTGTCGCGTCATTACGTTCTTCTGAGGAACACAAAAAAACAAACAACATCGAACCCCTTTGATTTCCTTGAACGCAAAACCACTGTGACATTTCACAAAATATCTTCTCTTGTGTTCCACTTAAGAAAACAGGTCAAAAGGGGTTTTCAATGTGACTCTAGACACTCTCCCATGAGTCTCGGCGTCGTCTCTGACCTGCTCACAGCCCTTGATGATGCAGCAACAGAGGTGACCGCAGGGTTTGGGGTTGATCATAGTGGGCACATGCTCTTTGTCCATCAGGTCCGTGTAGAACTTCTTGCTGCGTTCTGCTTTTTTCCTGTAGGAGACGAAGTCAAGCAGAAATTTGTATTCATCCTGAATTCAAAGCCCACTTCATTATAAATGTAAGCGATAACTTTTTTAAGATTCCCTAACAAAACTTGTCGACTTTCAACAAAGGGTCAGTTAGCATATTGTTTTGCACTATCTGCCTGGCCGGGGGGGCTGCTTTAGAATTCATACTTGTATTAAATGTGTCTCATGTACAGCTGCTTTGTAACAATGAAAATTGTAAAAAGCGCTATATAAATAAAGTTGAGTTGAGTTGAGTTGAGTTAGCAGAAACTCTCAAAACGCTGTTGGATAACCTTGAATGATCAAACCAAATATCATTTAAGAGAGTAGAGATTGTAATATCTCAATGGAATCTTTCTAGTTAAATAAAGGATATGGGTAACACATGGTAGTTCTAACACATACGACATCACATATGTGCTCTTATAGCTTTAAAATACATCACGGGACCTGAACTTGGAGCCTGTCAGCGGAAAATACTTTGTGTACCTTTCAGACTCCAGGGACATGAGCTTGGCAACGTCGTAACACATGCGCGCATCCAGAACAACACAGTTTTCATACGCCTGCCTGTGTATTTAAAAGAAAAAGTGTAGAAAAAGTTAGTATTTGTGTAAGAGACAAGGAGAAACTAATAATAAAAGACAAGGCTGATCGTATCACAGAAGTCAAACTTTACTGTCGTCATAAAACCCAAACACACAAAGGAAGATACTTTTAAGAATGTCAGTAACCGAGCAGATCTCGTCCATCATAGACTGCCATAGTAGGGAAAATAAATACTATGGGAGTCAATGGGGGGGCGAGATCTGCTCGGTTAGCTTGTGTTCACACTTGACTTCTTTTTGAAGCAGCTAGCGTCTGTTTTGCATTATAATCCATGGAGTAAACCGAGTTCTCAAAAAAGTCCTGAGCACTTTTTTTAAACGCCGGCGTCTTTTTCTGCAGCTTAGAGCGCCTTTGAGGTTGAAAACTGTTCAACTTTTGTTAAAAAAACAGACTACTTCAAGCGCCCCTTTTCCCAGCTAACCAATGTATCCTGTCGTTTACATAACAACATGTGAGCAACGGGATTGGTCAAGAAGGCTCAAGCTCGAATAAACTAAATGGTGGTCGAAACCCCCATTGGAACATAGATTTTTCTAAATATTAGTTTAATTTTCACTTTCAATAATGTCTGATTGCAATGAATTAGTATTGTAGTTTTTAAATATGTGATTGGTTATTGGAAAGACATTCTCTGTTTATAGTTCATGTCTCATGTCTGATAAACGTCAGACTGCAAACTGTTTTCAGACGTCAGTGAGAATAACAAACTGTCCTTTAATGTTTGCTCTAAACATTTACTGCCCACACTGTTTCTTCTCCTGACGTCTCATCCTAGAAATTTTGTTGTTTCCACACACACACAGCAAACAAAATAATAGATCAAATTTAATAAATATAAAAACGTTCTGGACGCCAATAAGACTTTAGTCTATTTCACTATAACATCCAGAGAGAACAGTAATGAGACATCATAAGTCTTATGATGAATGAAATGACACTACCAGACGTTCAGCAAGCTGAAGAATCTTACTCGAAATGTTGCTTGATTTGGCTCTCGTCTGCATACTTCACAATCCCGTTGATGAACAAAGTTCGCTTCACCTGTAAACGGATTCAATGAGGAGACGTCACGCAACGGCAAATCATTTCCGTCACAAAATAAATTGAGGTTCACTGCTGACCCCATTAACCGAGAAATATTGTGTGGCATTAAAACTATAGATCTTAGTTGAAGACTAGTTGTAAGACACTCACCAGGTCGTCCTCTTTGTAGTGCATCTTTGATGTGTGTCTCCTCATGCTGTACACAGTCATTAACAGATACAAGAAGGCAAATACAGTGTGTAGCCATAAAAGTTCATTTCTGAAAGACAAAAATAAAACAACAAAGACACTGTCAATGACGGGAGAACGGGAATGACACAGATGACGATTCATTCATTCAGTTTCAGAGTTGTACTTCAGTGTTGTCGGCGTGACGCAGGCTTACCCAGGGTTTATGTTGCCTATTGTTGTTCTCCCAAAACTGTAGGCATTACTTCCTACAAACAGAAAACATGTCTTAGGTGAGTCTTTCAGCGACATTCACATGTGTAATATTGGATGACTCGCTCACTCACCTAATAAATCTCCTGAGAAGTTGACAGGCAGGACGATACCCACGGAGAGCACGCCCACCACCACCAACAGACCAATGATGTGCCGCTGGAACGAGAGGTAGTGGACCGCGTCTTCGCCGCACTTCTCCCTGATCTCATCATCTCTGAGAGAAAAACAAAGAGTGTATAGAGGAATCTTGGAGCTTATGATGACTTTTAAAATACATTTTTAGACCTCTTCGCCACTTCAAGTATTAACCAGTTACATTAGCGACACACTTACTATAGTTTGTGATAACTCCTTATTAATGCAACATAATTCAGAAGGGTGGGAGCGAAGCACAAGAGAATTAATTGAGTGACTAACCGAATGCAAGGTTTATTAGAAAGAGAAATCAGATACCTTGAATACTTTGGAAAATGGCATTTAAGACATTTTAATACTTTTTAAGGGCCTTCAACTCTCTAAAATTAATTCTAACTAATTTTTCCTTTGATTTCTATTTTCTTTTGATTATATTCTTTTTTTTATATATATATACACACATTTTAAATCAATTTTATTTCAGTATTATTGTTTTTCGAATTCTGAAGTTCTGCTTTTTAAATATGTGTTTTATTTTTCCTTTGTCAATCATTTTATGTAAAGTACTTTGAATGACCTTGTGTATGAAATGTGCTTTATAAATAAACATGCCTCTCCTAAATTGATTGATCGACTTTTTTTTAAGACCCTGCGGACACCCTGAAAATAACACCCCAAATCAGACGCAGTACACAAAATAATGCGTAAATAAATTTACATTTACGCATTTAGTAGACGCTTTTATCCAAAGTGACTTACGTTGCATTATCCTATACATTTTGTTTCCAAGTATGTGCAATCCCTTTGGATCAAACCCACAACCTTGTCGTTGTTAAAGCAATGCTTTTACCACTGAGCTACAGGAAAGCTATGTTTTGTGATCTTGTTGTCATATTGCCACGCAGAATCATAGGAAATGTAGTTTAGCCACATAAAAATGTTGCTTTCCTAATCGTGGACCTCAAAATAACATGAAATCTTTTTTCAATTTTAAACCAAGGTACATTTCTCTATGGTTAATAATATATTTTGTGTGATGTTTGTGCCTCTCATCTCGTAGCTTCCACTTAAAGGCATCATTGATGTTTCTAAATCAGACTTCATCAGTCTGTGCAAAGTGTAGCAGAAGTACAGGTCACTCACTTTATCCTGAAGATCGCGGTCAGCCAGGAACAGAAGCCCTATAACACAGACACAGATCATCACATTTATAATGTGTCGATCATGTCAATCATTCAGAGAGCTTCACAGTTTCTCGTACACTTTTAGAAGATTGCTACAGATGCAAACAAACAGCTGACAAAGCCTAAGCATCAAACTGAGATCTATAGTATGTGCACTTCAAAACACACACGTGACAGAAGAGAGCGAGAGAAACACTCTCTCTCTGGGTATGTTCAAAACATGATATGTGTTTTGTACACACACATAGAACCAGAGTGCACGCAATACTCTATCCCACAATGCAATGCCTTTTTACATGAAACTGGATGATAAATGCAAAACAACCTTTATCAGACACATTGAATTATACATGTAACACAGCGAGCTCAAGTGACAGCAATGCTGCACCACTGTAAAAAATGATTCTGGGTCATAGTAGATTTTATTAAATTGAGTAAACTTTACTTAAAATAATTGTGTTTTTGGACCAAAATTGAAGGTAAAATTATAGATAAAAAATGCTCAATATTGAGTTTATAATGTGACATGTGCTTTAATAATTTAGGTAATTTTACTTGATTTATTCATGAAACATTATTTTGAGTAATATTGTTACCATCATTTTTTTTTAAGAAATATCCGTGTCATTTTTTACAGTGTGCACTTTTACTATTGCACTGTTTCACATCCTATTTCGAAAAACCCATAAGCAGTTTAAGTATGAACGCAGGCATTAGCTGACACACCATCACTGATCGTGAGAGCTACTTACGTTGTCTCTTTGGTCAAAGTCGACCGAGCTGGACACAGAGGTGAGGCGCTCGTAGCGAGAGTCGGCGGGTGCCTGCGTGGTGGAAGCCACACTAAACACAAACACACATTGTCAAACACATGGCCTCTCAGAGACACACTTGTGTAAGCGTACAGTCATTTTATGATATGCCAGTTAAAACAGAGCTATATGAACATGTTACAGATCAATTCCTTTGAAAAATTAGTAGCATTTTATTTTGCATACTTAAAGTCCCAGTGAAATAAAAAAATGACGATGCCTATTTGTATATGAAATATTTAAGCGTTTGTTGTAGTTTGTCAATGTGGGTCATTCTCTTTCAAAAAATCGTGTGCCCTCATAATCTTTAGTTAAGATCTGAAAATACACTTCCGTCCTTTCATGACTATGCATCTAAAATGACTTGGGCGGAGCATGCGTTAACTCCTCCCCTTCAATTGTTAATCTGCTGCCAGTTCCATTTCAAAATATGACATCTGTTTTCATACAACCAATCAAATCGCAGAGAAACACAAAAGCCACACCCACTATTATTCCCATTAGAAATTCCATTTCTCTTGGAAATGAGGCAAAACTCGCAAGTAAAAACTCCACTTCACGGGGACTTTAAGCAACGTTTTTGTATAAATAATATAAGCAGTGTCGTTCGGTTTCACTTGCTCAGCTAAGGCCTAAACAAAAAATGACTGCGCACGTACACATTCAATCACAGAGTTAGCATGAGAGACTAGCAGACACATAACACACAGATTATTCACAAACAGACTGCAGGAAACCTAGAAAACACATGACACAAAGACAAGGGAGTAAGTTGTGAACGATTAGAAGCAGAGAGCATTAAGCAGAGAAAGACCGGTTCCCTGAGAGCCCGGAGACAACGTGTTACCGTACAGCGGCCCTAAAAATACTTTAGACACATATACATGTATTAAATGTATGAACGTCACAGTGTAAATACTTCTTAAAGGCACCGGATTTGTCATTCTCTACAAAACCTCAGAGCTCAATAAATATCCACACAAATTTGGAGGGATTTAATAGAACTTTAGTTCTTAGGACATGAGTGTCTACGATTCACAGCATCAGTACACATCACAGATCTCCACCAAACTACGTCATCATTACACAGGTATGTTCTATCCTACCTCTCTGTGTAAGCCTCTTCCCTGTGGGACCTATAAGGGGCTAAAGCCCCGGCCAGAAAATGTGTGCTTAAAAAGGAACCCAAGACATATTTCTTATTTTAAGGTGAAGTGAATGCTTTGTGCAAAGTTACAATGCTCTGCAGAGAAGAAATTGAACCACAAACGGTCCCACAAGAGGAGGTCTGAGTACGGTTCGCTTTGGGGGCCTTTTAGGGGGGTCCAAGATCGATAGGACTGTTGACATATACACGCTGAACTGCTCCGAGAGCGTTTGGAGGGCTCAAACGAACTAGGTGTAAAAACAGCTATTTTTATTTGAATGACCCAACATGTCAACTTCACGGTAGAGGAGAGACTCTTGATTGTTGGGAGGTGGGGTGATTGACGATTTTATAAATCGGGCATCACAACCGGTTCAAAAATGACATCTTTCACCTTTAAAGACACAAATCCAAATGATGCAAACACTTGAAGGGATAGTTCATCCAAAATTAAAAATCTGTCACCATTTACTCACCCTCAGGTTGAGTACAAATTTCATTTTTCCAATGAACACAGAGAAAGATATTTGGAAGAATGTAATCTAAGGAATTTTCAGTTCTGGGACATCATCCGCTACCATAGTAGGACAAAAATATTGTATTTCATTTGTTCTGTTGAACACATAATGAGATATTTTGAAGAATTTAGGAAAACAAAGAGTTCTGGGGCACTTTGACAACCATTTACTTCTTACTACAATGCTGTCCCGGAACTGAAAATGACTAACATTCTTCCAAATATGTTTCTATGTGTTCATCAGAACAAAGTAATTTATACAGATATGAAATTACATAAGGGTGAGTAAGGGACGACAGAATTTTCCTTTTCGGATGAACTGCCCCTTTAAATGTGACCCAGTCTGTGAAATCAAGACCTCAACGTCTTAATCTAGTTAAAAGTCTTTTAAAAGTTTGATCTCAAGAATGAGTTTAACTGATTCTTCACCATTGCCGTACGCAGTCAATATTAAAAATATCAAGGTTATATCTCAGAATGTACATCTTGTAGGATGGAAAACAGTGAATCGCTACAAATGACATAAGCTGGGTTTCACAGAAAGCTTGGTCACGAATGTATTAGCTCAGATAAAACACGATGTTGAGAAGCGCTTCCCTGGGAAAGAAGAAAGTGTGAAAGATGTGGGGGAAAAAAACCCCAAAGAGTAGAAAGTGTGTAACCAGAAAACCCAGACAACACAGAAGTCAGCCCCAATCCAGCCGACAGATCATACAGCAGAGAGGAAAGAGCTGAGGCATAAAAACAAAACATACTATTCCTCTTCCAGGCGCTGGTACACCTCGCTCCGCCTACTAAAAATGAGAAGATGCATGCTTGATCAGAATCTTTGACAGTTTACGACAAATACCTGAAATCATTCATTCAAATCAACACACGCACGTACACACACATGCCGTTGTAATCTGTTTGTGAATGTGAGGATGTGAGTGAAATGTGAGGTCAGATTACTAATGGAATGAGACTGACTGCCTGAGCTTTTGGGAAAGCAGCCGCATCTGATCTGAAAACCAATCCATTAGCTAAAGCCATTACACAGCTCTGCGTAATGCCTACATCTCACAACACACACATTCCTATAGAGAGAGATCTGCATCAGGACCAATGAATCGATTATAATCGAGCATATATTTAGTCTCTGTGAATATTACTCAATGCAGGAGAGTCCAGGGTTTGTTTGGGGTCGAGAGCAACAGGCGTTGAGTGCGTGACTGGAGCGAGTGTGCTGTGCTACTGCAGCCAACTGAGGCAACGATATGTGTGAAAGGAAACGTGTGGAATGAAGTGTAACTCGCTGCGGCGTCACTACATGAGAAGACGTTTGTGAAATACTGAGCTGTTGATTATGGCTGATTAGACAAAAAAAGTAGTTGTGTCAATAGAACAAGAACATCATGTCGGAAGTTGTACATACACATTCCAGTAGATTATTCCCAATAGCACGATGAATGCAGGGCTCCAGACAGCTTCTAAAACGGTCGCTATATTAATTTTACACTCAATAGACTGACATTTGGAGCTGCAGTTGCCGCATTACGCCACAACGGAGGCGCCGTTTCGTTATCAGCACAGTCAGGCGCTAAAGAGTTGCACTAATAGGATACCTTCTCCTCTGTGCGGGAGCTTTCGTCACGTCATTTGCCAGAAAAAGGCATAGATGAAACGGCTTAAATAAACAAATAGGAGCCAATGACGCATAAACTGATTTTTTTGTCTGGAGCCCTGGAATGTGTATAATAAACTTAAAGAGGGTCTTTTATAAATCCATATAATTTCTGTTATTGTATGGAATTTTAAATTTTACCTGTCAGCATCAGAAACCAATGCCAGACGGCCGTAATCCCACGCCACCTTTCTCAACAATGAGAACACGCATAGCAACACCTGACGGGCACAGAAAATGTAAACTTCATACAAATATAGATCAAAACTTTTTATTGCTCATTATTGCATACTTGTCTCATAGATAAATACAAACCATAATATGGATTATAAAACTACGACAGCGTTTTAGTGCCACATTCAAAATAAAAAAAATCCAAGATTTCGAGAATAAAGTTGAAATGTTACAAGAATATTCAACTTTTATTAATATTTAGAATTTCAATAAATTTCAATAAAACAATACATTATATAGTCAGAACGTTAAGGCCTGTAAACACCGGCGCCAGAGTTTTCTTCTAAATGTTTTTCGTCATTCATACCTAACGATTTTCACTCCTGATGAGCTGAGTGAACTTGCAAATTCTCTCTCTGACATAGAAGCCACTAAATGAAAACCAGAAATACCCCGGTCTACAATGTAGCCGCCTGCAACTTTATGCTTCTGACACTCGCATGTCACACAGAAGAAGAATTAATCTTGCTTGCTTCCTCTTCATTGTTGGTATCAATGTGTGCTCGGCAAGACGTGCTTTACTGTAACTTCAGCAGGCACGGGAACAAAAGCAGCAATCTCATGGGTCGGCTAGTTTTTAGAGTGGCGCGTCAAACAAAATGAAACGCACCTGAGGTGTTTAAGAAAAAAAGTTGCTTTACGTCTGCTGTTTTGCGTGTCAGTGTGCACAAATTGGCGCCCTTTGTTTAGCCGCGCGATTATCATCCCGGTGTGTACAAACCTTTAGAAACATGTTATCCATCTATGCTTTGTCTATTCTACAGGACTCCCTGCTAACAGTGAACTAAATAACATGTGACAAATTCTTAAGTGAAAATCTTGTGTAGCTCACCAGGAAGCACATAAAGTCGAGAGCGAGTACAGTGGGCACTCCTCCGAAGGGCAGACCCTTGAGTACGGTACTGGTGATCCGGCCTGTGTAGCAAAAGTCCTTGGAGCCATTATTGGGCTGGGAGGTCACCGCTCCTCCAGTCGCAGCCATCGTGAGCACTGCGAAAACCATCCTCAGCACTCCTGCATCATTACACAGCACCTGTTAAAACACAAGACATACGTGTAGATTTCAAACTTCAATGCCTGTAAAACATCCAACTTGAATGCACGAAGTGGCTTTGGATAGAAGCGTCTGCCGAATCCCACTTTGTTTTTGTGATTGGCCTGAGTTGATTCGCCGGTATATTTACATACTGAATCAACACGTGCACACTGACTACTTTCTTGTGAAATTAAAGAGAACGGATTTGAAAAACATTACAGGCTAAACCAGTTCTAATGGTAACAAACGAGAGAATGCGTGAGTGGGACAAACCGACGGTGTATAACATAAATCTGTCTTGCTTCTGTACACCCACACAGCACTCCTCTGGGACAATAGTGTGTAAGGTGTGACTTTATATAACAGCATGAAAACCCTTTAGAAAGCCGTGAAACACTCATCTATATTAACACCTCACAGCTTATAAATTCCTCACCATTATGTCATTCCAAACCGGTGTGACTTCTTTTCATCCACGAAACACCGAATGACGACTGACGTGTCATTTTTGGGAGAACTGCTCCTTTAAAAGATTTGGAGTCTTGCGAGACGTTTTCTTTTCAACACCGCACGCTGGGCTCTGGCCCATCAGTCACATCTACAGTCCTCCTACAGAGAGATCCGCCACGGGACGGCTTGACAATGAACAAACAGAGGTCAGGGAGTTTGGCCTCTCTACAGCAAAATGTGTCAACTGTGCCACGTTCTTCCACACATGTAAAACTGACAGACTGCATTGTCTTCGAGAGTTCTTCCTAAAATAAAAATTATGTCATCATTTACTCATCTTCGAGTTGTTACAAATCGGTATAAATGTGTTTGTTCTGATAATAAAAGATATTTGGACGAATCGGTCTGGGACTATATATCGTGCAATTCTTATGCTCAGTTTCCTCAATGAATTACGGTTAAATAAATCTAAGAGCCAGAGGACTCCAAATATGGGACACAGAAGAAGAACAGTTTACACATGCAAGCAGTGTGTACGAAATCACAAACTGTGACAGTATGTACTGAATTTAAATAAGCACCTACTTATCGGTCGTTAAAACAGTACGTTCTATATAGTATGAGAGGGGGTGTAGTATGAACACATTTCGGACATACTGCGTCCGCCATGTTTTATGGTCATGTGACCCGTATGTTCTTGGAAATATGACGTATTAACAAAAACCTACACGTGAGCCTCGATAAAAAACAATTTCGTTACGAGAAATTCATTCATTGGCTCTTACATTAAAAACGAACGTCTGCCTCAAAGTTTTCCGCTATATTTATTTGATTTACTTTTGAAATGTGACCGTTGCTCAGCTCCCAGGCATCATGGGATAAAAAAAAAAGTGTCCAACCAGATCCACATTCACGAATCTCTGCGGAAGTAGTAAAACAATCCGGGTATTTCTTGCATACTGTTTTTGCATTCTGAGGTTTCGGCCATACTACTCATGACTCATTTTCACCTACTAGATAGTATGGAAGCAAGCGACAGCTGCGTCCGAAATAGCCCCCTATACCCTAATATAGTGCACTATTTGAGGGGACATCCATTGTTAGTTGTGTCAAATTCATAGTGGATATTATTGAGTGGACTGATTCAATCTCATGATGCATAATAATAACGAGTGTACAACCGAGGTACACTCACGGCTAGCTGCTAGCCATCTATTGTGAGCCGCGTGCTGTATGAATTTCACGCGTCTCGGCAGAAGATGGCGCTGCATCCTCCGGAGGTCTCATTTGAAGCCTGCTACATCATCGAGCAGCAGGCATATGTAGAACATACACATATTTAGTGATTTTTAACTTTTTAAAACAGTCAGGCACATTATTAAAAGTTAAGTTAAAAATAACCAACTTATTACCTCTTAAAATCATGCAGAAAAACTGTTAATTAATTTGACAGGTGTGTGAGTACAACGTATTGTCATAGCAACGTTGTACTTCCCGTTACCTTTTCTGCCAGAAAGTCCTACGAAGGACGTCTTGTTTAATTCTAAGTTGAGGATCCTCCATATACCGTATCCTTAGAGGATGAGACCTCTGGAGGACACAAGGACGCAGCCTTACGATACGAGCTATTGAAAATAAAAGAAGTGCTCTTTAGGTGCCCGGATGATGCACTTTTTATCTGAAAATATGTAGAACTGTGGACACTTCACCTACTCAATAGTCGCAGTTTCACTTACATAGCAGAATGGAGGCGGGGCTATCAGACGCTGTTTGATCAAAACTCTCCTGCAGAGTGATAACGCTTCAATCTAACGATGACTAAAGTATTGTTGGGCAAAACAGACGAAAAACTACATTAAAAGTACAATGCACAAATTTATTTTTATTCACACGTATTGTGCTGTGTGATTAACGTCATTGGCGCTCGTCTGGGAAACAAATATACTTCTGGTTAGTATAAGACCGTTTAGTATTCCATTTGGGATGGTACTACTCTAAAATCCATACACTACATGGTTGAGTGCAAAGTGCATAGTTTAAGTGCATAGTAAACATTTGGGACACAGCTACACTTCCAGGAAATGCCAATGGTCATATTCTATCGCTGTTCTTTAAACCTTTTCAGGTATTTTCATGATAATAAAGTTTATTTATAATAATGATGTTTGACGAGTGTTGATTTTTCAAATGTAGGTTATAAACGATTCAATCTCTGAGTGATTTTAGATCGAGCTGTACTTCCTTCTGATGAGAGAGCCTTAGTTCACGGAAGAGCTTTGCATAAAAACAGAACTGATTTAGACATTTTTATAATCTGTGTGAACCGCAATATATATCCCTCAGCCCTTGTAACCAAACAGTTCTTGGACCCCATGGACAAACACAGTAGGAAAAATTACAGTATCATTTTTTTGGTTCGGTTAAACAGAAAAGAAGATATTTTGAAGAATGTAGGCTTGTAAACAGTTCAGGGGCACTTTTGACTACCGTTTTACCTACTATGGTAGCCAATGGGGTCCAAGTGCATCTGCATTTAATAAACGGCACAAACACGCAAGGAATCTGCTAAAGCTACACACGCACATACACGTCTGTCCAGTGTGGAGTAATGTCTGATTCAAGGTTATGTTAACTGTGACAGCAGAACTCAGACTTTTTTTTAATGGAAAATAAACACGGCATGTAAGGGTGATAGGGGAAAGTGAGTCACATGCTGCGTTTGTGAACAAATGAATTCTGGTCTGTACATATGAACTCGGCACAACCAAAGTAACTGATTCAAATTATATTTTCTCCCTTTCTAAACAGTCTGATAAATGAAGTCAAGATCTGAATTTCTGAACTTCTTCATGTGTTAACGCTCTGATTTAACACTTCAGATTCATCTCAAAAAAACTCTGGCAGTCCTGAGCAGGCCACATCTATCTCGAATGATCAGAATAAAGAGGGTTGGTGGCAGATGGTTCAGACGCTACCCCCAGCATCACCAGCATCCCCCCCCCCCCCGTAGTCCTTCTAAACTCAATACTGATCCAGAGAGATAACAACAAACAGCGCATGATTTCAAACCTTACAGGACTTGTGATGTACGAGCTCTAATGAAAAGATGCTCAAACACTGAGAGAGCCTTCATCATGTTCAACAAGCCTGTTGCCATGACAACACAAGACCAGCAGTCAGATTCAGGAAACCCCTGAAACTTAAGAAAACCTTCGGTGGCAACACTGGGCCTAGATGTAGTTATTTCCAGGCATTCGCTGGTTTCAGAGCAGGACTTTAAAGGTTTATATCATCTACGCAATATAAAGTACACAAACGATACACTGCAGTCTGGTTCTTGTCCAATAAAATTTACATCATCAATTTTTTATATACACTTGTTTATGGAGTAAGCGGTCAGGTAATAATCAGGATAATGGTGCTTACCGTAAAATAAACCCTAACAAGGTGATCAGATCCGCAAAGTCAAGCTGTTGCTGAACATTCTGTTGCTCTTTCACCCGCTTGTGAGACTTTAAAAATGTGGTCAACAGATCAATGAGACGGCCGATTCTAAATAGCAAAGCTTTTGTCTTCCCGTTACATGCCGACACTTGTTCAGTTCTTAACTGAAGGTTTCCGACATCAACAAGTTTGACAACACGAAACCCCTGACGTGTTTGTTGTATTGAATTATTGATTCAGCTCAAAATCTCACGCTTTCATATTATTGACAGAGCTAATGCACATCTGTTAATATGAAAACTTCAGAGCAGATGACACAATTGTAGAAAATGCATTGGTTATGCAGAGCCAAAATCTTTAAATGCAGAGTCAGGCTTTCTGACACCATCTGTGCAAGATTCATTACCCTGCGGTCAGCAAAACTCAACAAAAACTCACACATAACGTAACTCTGATCATTTAAAACTTCGGTGTTTTAAGCCAACAGGTCACCGGCAGAAACCAGTTAATATTGGGCTTTAGCTAAATGAAAAATGGGTTCTTTTTCAGTTTGGAAATTTTAATAGATGTGGCCATGCATCACATGATGTAGAACGGGATTGAAAATGTAGATATAAAACTTGCTGGAACAGAAAAGCATCATTAACCAAATTCTGGTGGTCAACATTAGCACTGTCACACTGTATTAAAGGGAAATTCGGTCAACATTCACCCTCAAGTCATTCAAAACTGACTCTTTCTTCCCTGAAACACAAAAGAAGATATTTTGAATAATGTAGCAGTTTTTTTGTGTCCATACAAAGTAGGGGTGTCCTCGACTAAGAATTTACATAGACGGATCAGAATTGTCACGTCTTGCTTATAGGCAAACCGCAACAATGTTTGTAGGGACGACACCAGTGTAGCGCAACATTGATGCACTTAATGCGTAAATGTATATAACATTCATCACCCAAATGCAGTGAACAAACAAACACCTAAACTTCGAGAACGTATGCTCTCTCTCTCTCTCTGCTGCTTACAAGTGAAAGTGACGTCTGCGCATGCTCCTTCTCCTGCTCTCCTCTGGCTGTGCCGCGTGTTTTTCTGGGAGAATTGTCCAATAAGGGATTAAGAAAAGTTGTTTCAAAACAGTTTTATATCTAAAAAAAAAACATTCAGAAACCTGTACGATCGCTGGGGGAGTATATCGAGCACAGAAATACTACCTAATACACCCCGCTCGTATTTTGACAAGTTGACCATGTTAAGCATGAGAAGACCGCACGTTTAAAATTGTAAAGAAGTCAGAACGCATGAAACACAGCTGCACGGCCGCTTTAAAAAAACAAGCCATAAATAGTAAAATTCTACTCGATAATATTGAGTGACTTTTTACAAACGGGAATACAGCATGTTCATTACCAATGAACTACAAATAAAGTTACTTCATTTACTGCATGTAAAGAAGGAATGCAATAAAGCATCTTACCATTTAAACAGTCAAAACGTCCCTTTCGCCTTTTTCCTGAGCACTCTTTCTCCGTCCTCCTGACACGCACACTTGCTTTCAGTGCAGAAAATGACAAGTTCCGAGAGTCTGCGCCATCGCAGTGCTTGCTACATGCGGTGATTTTGGAGAAAAAAAATATTATGCACTGCAAAGTTCAGTCTAAGTAATGACTTACGTGCATTTACAGTCTAAGTGTTAATTCATATTTATACGCCCAGACATTCAGTAAGTGACAAATGTTTGGAAACGGTGTACACATTCATCTGCGAGTCATCTGCTGCTTCTCTTTACAGCCGTCACAGCACAGAAGACCCGGAGAGATGCGATCCTGCGCTATATCGTAGCCAGACCTTGCGCTCATATGCGCCGGTGGTTTCGGTACCCAACACTAAAAATGTCCCATTTCTTTACATCATAAATAATATGTTTTGTGGCGCAGTGCGTGCCTGTCTGCTACTGCCCATATAACCAAAACGGCAATATCCCCATTGCAGAACCCCTTTGTGAAGATTTGACTGCGAGTCGAATCAGCCTCATGCTATCCAAGCATCGAATCTTCCACTATTCGGGGTCACCCCTAATAAAAGGGGGCAACCAATGTGGCTACAAAAGTTCTTCAAAATATTGTTTGTTTTCTGAAGAAAGAAAGTTATACAGCAGGTGAGGACTGATATAAGGGTGAGCACATGATAAAGGGTAAACTCTTCCTTTAATGACGTGAGCTATATCAGGTGAATGGATAAATATTATTTTGTGATGCTTACAAATAAATCATCGTTGTATTCCATCTCATAGGTTGGCTTTCATAAGAAGGCCGGGAAAAACAAAAGCTCTTGATAAGAATGTGCTGCAATGATTATTCATATCCATAGAAGGGTTGTTGGCCTCAAGGATAAACGAAAATGTCAATCATTAGCCACATGACAAGGGAAGTAATACTGGCGCAATTTCAACTTGTTATAGCAGCGCACTAAATATATTAGAACACCATTTCCAAGTTCAAAGTGTTAGCAACTAATTCATAAACATGATCATAAAACCTTCAATGGAGAATTAACTACTATTAACTACTACAACAATATGATTCATTCTTTACCCTTACTGTACTGTCACTGTCTGCTACTGAATATCAGTATATCTGCTTCATGGCCAACTCATTTACATACATACTGTGTATATAACACATGTATGCTTGACATTATGTGTCTGTATGTAATCGTCTCCAAAAAAGTATATTCTGTGTAAATGACAAATAAACTTTTGCACATGACAAATGACAGCTGATGACTATAAGTGACTATGACTGCGTGCATTATGTAGCAACATATTCAGGACTGTGATATTATGTCATGTCCGACACCTTGCCCCGTTTACAAGATATCGGTATCAGCAACGGTCATTGCAAAACACATATAGGTTGTGCAGGACAGACGAGAATGAAAGCATGCAGAACACTACCTGTAAATCTTGCGTACTGAAAGGACACAATATGGTGTTCCAATAATGAAACAGGAACGTGTTTCCATGCACAAACCTGATATATTTATTTTAGATTAAGAAAATCTGCCTAGCCTTAAGAGTAAACTTTACTTTGAGTGAGTAAACGAGAATGAATAAACCTGGACATAAGCTCTTGAATTGTGCCAAAATTGTGCCTCCGGTTTCTAGAAGCCATATCAAGATGCCAATGCAATCAATATATCGTTTTTCCATGTATTAATAATGTGTGCCGGACGCCAAAATTAGGTTACGAGAGCTGCGGCAGAACACATTGAGCAACTCAAGGCTGCTCCAAAAGCACGCTTAGTCATTAGATAAGGGAATGATCTGGAAACAGAATAAACAACATGCAAGATTGTGGATTTTAAGTGCTTGAAAGGTTTAATGCTTCATACAGTAACTGATATACAAAAACAACGCACTAAACTCATGGCACAGGTGAGGCAAAGGTACAAAACAGGGATTTTTATTTTACTACTTGCCAAAAAATTCAGATTTCCAAACAACATTAAAGCTCAAATTGAAAATAAAAGTTAAATTAAATAGTAATAATAACACGTTGTTAAGACGACTAAATGGTTCCTGGCCTGTAAGGCATTAGTGCTGTTCTGGTTAGATGGGTCAGAATATGTCACTCATCATAATCTGTCATGATGCTATTGAGGATTATCAGATTGACACTAATCAGGAGATTTGTTAAAACACAAATCACCCCACGTAAGCTCTCTGGTGACACCGTGGTTTATTTACCAGACATTAACCTGATTTAAGATAAATATATCACTCCAAAACAAAACATCCCTGATCGAAACACGTCATGTCATGTAAACGAACCATGCTAGCCAGTTACAAATTGCTAGTTCACAACATAACTCTATTCAATCATTCATGAACGTTTCTTTATTCCCGACAGGGATTTAATCAATCGTGAACAGTTTATTTTAAAAGTACTGATGAAAGTTTTAGGCATTTACACAGTTAGCAACCGCTAATGTTCCCGTTGACTTAGCCGAGCTCCTGTTAGCCTCTCCGGCGGGTGCTTTAACATCAACCTCTGCTGAATCGATAAACACTGACAAAAGTTGGCTCACGCGAAAATAAAACATCAAATAGTATTCAACAGACCACAGTGTCAGCGCTTAGACTAGTTGGTTAATGTGGCACAAGTTAAGATAACTCACCTGGCCGCAGTGGTCAACGCCGAAGTAGCTCTCGGCTAGCTACTGCTGGAATGTCCCAAACCACAATAACAATCTAGGAATTTCGATCCAGACTTTGTTAGAGCTCGTCAGAATTGTTTAATAGTGTTGGGATAAACAGGAATAATCCATATAAGGGTACATGATCCAGTTAATGACTTGCCCGGAGCTGATCCTAAACAAGTCCTAGCATTGCTATGTGGTGGGTCGGGCCGGTGTGTGTGTGACTGCGGTTGATAGGCAACCCACGAACTGTTTCCCCAGCTGGGGCGTCGGCCATGATCGGATTTCTTCGGGTTTTTTCGTCAACATTCGACTCATCTTCGATTTCTTTTAGACAAGTCGAGCAAAGTATTCTGTCGCATTTGGACCGTTAACAGGTTTTAGCACATGCTTCCTGGCTGTTCGTTGTTATTATGATTACCCATATGTGTGTGTGTGTGTGTGCGTGTGTGCGTGCGTGTGTGTGTGTGTGTGTGCATTTTGGTCCCAAAATGAAATAACTTCGTTTTTCTTATTTGTCAAAAATCATGTTTTTATTGTGCATTCCAATTAATATCAATCGAACTGCAGTTGGTTGGTTTTGATTTAAGCCATGACTTACACAACTACACGATTACATAACCAACACAATAAAACACAACAAAAACATGATAATTCTTGAAAATGGAGTCATCTCATTTTGGAACCAAACTTTATAACCTATTTTTACACACACAAGGAATTTGACTTGGCAACAGGAGCTAAGTGCAAAAGAAAGTGTTCACATGGTGCAAACATAAATAAAAGAGATGAAATATAATGAAAATTAAATAAAAACAATACTGCACTATATACAAAAGTGAAAAAATATAGACAAAAAAAACATAATTGTTTAATTGAATGTACAGATTTCACATGCTGTGTGCAATGTGCAAGTGTGTAATGTGACGGACAGTGAGTAGTAAGAGCTATAATGTTTCAGGCTGAGATAGCCTGCGGGAAAAAACTGTTCTTGTGTCTGGCTGTTTTGGTGGTCAGTGCTCTGTTGTGCCAGCCAGATGGCAACAGATAGCCCTTTTTCTCACTCTGGAGGTGTAGAGGTCTTGGAGGTTGGGCAGGGGGGCACCAATAATCCTCTCAGCAGTCCTGACTGTACGTTGTAGTCTCCTAATGTCTGATTTGGCACAGGACAGAGCGTGCATTCCCTGAGGGGCCCCTGAGAGTCCTGGATGTGAGGACTCATTCTTGACTAGTTGCTGCCTGTCTGTTAGGAAGTTAGTGATCCATTGACAGATTGGGGTGGGCACGGAGTGCGGGTCAGTTTGTCTGAGAGAAGGTCAGGCATGATATTAAAGGCCAAACTGAAGTCCACAAATAAGATCCTTGCGTAATTCCCAGGTCTATCAAATTGTGCAGAACACAATGACTGCATCATCAACAGACCTAAATGCTCTGTAGGCAAACTGAAGAGGATCCAGCAAGGGTCCAGTGATGTCCTTCGGGTAGGGCAGGATCAGATTCTCAAACAACTTCATTAGCACAGTGGTGAGGTCTGTTAAATCCAGTAATTCTGGATTTGATTCGGAATGAGCGTTTGAAGCAGAGGGGGACTTCACCCAGCTCCGGAGATCTCTTGAGATATGAACCCAAATATTGATTTCATGTATTAAATCGAGAATAAATGCGTTTGATTGATTTGTCAAGTTATGTATACACGTGATATGTAAGTATTTTACTCAGAATCATTTTGGAAATGCCAACATGATTAACTTGCGTTAAAACAGTGTTTCAAACTGATCAATCAACAATATCTCATAATCATTTTTTTTCAAGAGATTGTATACTGCTCTCTAGTGGCCATCTTTGGCATTCACGTGTTTTTATTTTAGAGTTGTCATGTATGGAATCTCAACGCTTTCTGTATTTTTACTATTTTATGAATATTTTGGTGTACGAGTAATTCTTACAAAAGTAGAATCACACTTTATCTGAACCTGCGTGAACTCTTATGTTTAGGACGCGACATAATCGGCCACATTGCCAGCGTTTTCCGATAGGGGGGACTTTTACACCTAGAAGTATTTGAAAGGTGATATTTTGCATGGTGTAAATTATAAACACGGGCCAGACCGATCTTTTAAGAAATGTACTCCATTGTAGAGCTCAAAGGTGTGAAATGTGGACATAGCTGTGGGTACTGTGGAAACGCGTGGGGCAAAGCGTCATACGGTAAGTTAGCGTCCATGGATTTGATTCAGGACAAAAATCAAATTCCATTTTCCTCAGCTCAGCTCGTCGGCAGGACGATAGATATTATAAAGGCAATGCCACACATGAACTCGAGGCCAGAGGTAACGTAGTTTATTTACATCAAACACACAATAATGTATTAATCATACTCCCCCATAGTCTAAATTCACTGTGTAAAATCGGGCATAATTAATAACCTTATTATATTATATAAGTAAATTATATTTAAGATGTTAGGTGGTGGTGTCGCATAACTATCAAGAGATCATGACGACTTTTAATAGTCAATGTTTTATTCGTTGTTTCCCACAAGGAATCTTGGAAATACAAAGTGAGCCTGTGCTTCCGGGTCAAGAGTGTTCCCTATCCTAGTCTACTATGGCGAAGGGTTCCTTCATGTCTGACTAGGGGTTAGGTTTTCAGGTCGTTTTGACCTGCGTTAACACTAAACATATATATATACTTTAAATGTAGTGTTACGTTTTATTAAATATTAAATTAATATTTTGGTAAAAAACATGATTAATATTAGCACCAGTCTAATGACGTCATCTTGATCAGCCAGTCAGCTACGCCTACACTAAACGGCGAGCTGCGTACAACGTCATTAATATTAATGAGGGCCCCCTTCACTTTAGTAGGGTTCGTTTTTTCGTCAGTGGCCGCAGCTGACAGACTCGAGTGAATGTGGAAATGGCAGCGGGGGGATCGTACAGCATAGTGGAGTATTTCGGGGGAGATGATGGCTATCGCTGTGGTTACTGTAAAAACGAGAAGGGTAATTTCTCGCACGGTGAGTGGACTTTACTGTAATACCGGTGTCTTGTGTCAAACATTACGTGACGCGACAGAACAGTCACTTGTGTGGAAGAAGCTTTGACCAGTTTTGATTGTGCACAACGAGATTTCATTTCCTATGTCCACTTTCGTAAACGGCTGTAAAAGATCTGACAGATGTCAACTTGGTATTTAATTCGTGTTATTAAATAGTATTTAGTTTTAAAGTGGTTATTTGCTATACCTCATAGTTTACTTGGGCGGTGCATGCTAGCTGAGTGGTTAGCAAACATGTTTAGCTGCAACACAACGAATAAACTTGGGTTGTTTGTTGTTGCTCTGTTTATTTATTTAAAGTGTTAATATGTTTCTTAAAAAACTGCAAGATGGTTTTTTCATCCAAGCCTTCTTAAACATACTTTCCTGTGGAACTGTCAGTCATACTGTAACTTTACGTGTCCTGTCATTTATCAATCAGTTTTCCAGACCAGACCAGTAACGTTACCTTTATAAACAGAGCAGATGCTGTATAAATTATTTCCTGATGTGAGAGAACAGAAGAGATTTGGTTATGTTTGTCTACCCCTGGATTTGTCTGAAAGTTTTTTCATTTACTGTGTTTCATGTTAAGAACATTATATTATCATGAGCATGTTTTGCATCTGCTCCTTAGAATGATGTCCGCAGGAGTGGCAAAGATGGAGACATGGGTAGATAAGGAATGTGATGTTGTAACAGTTAATGTTGTCTATGAATGAACGTGATGGAGATAATCTGATCCGGGTTATAGAAGGAAACGTGCTTGTGATCTAATCCTGCCTTGTAAACCAAACCATCCATTTGGAGAACTGAAGAGAGAGAGACGGGATGAACAATCGGAGTGGTCTGGACCTTCAGATATTTACACGCTTATTTTTGAGCAGATCACTACATCTTTAATCTTCTTTTGGACTCTTCATGTGATTTTGTTAACTACACCCTATGACACGGTGAACCATTATATGATGATCTGATCAGATTATTGCAGTGTAATATTACTACTTGTAATAATATCTTGCATAGTATCTTGCATATCACTTTACTTGAGTGAAGTGCTGTACAGAAATGTAAGAAGATCATGTGTTGGTTGACTAGCATAAGCACTCAAAGCTAGCGATTGATGGAATTATCAAATATTAATATGTGATCCAGACCAATGCATCTTTAGCTCACTTTGATTGTTTTCACACACAAACCAAAACACATTTGAAAACAGCTCTGATCATCTAGAGGCAGGCTAATGCTTAGTGTGGTGATGGCACTGTCTGGCCTGGGATGCACCCTGAATCTTTCTGTACCATTTCATGAAAAAAGAGCAATTGTCTGAGAACTTCTTAGTCACGCTTATATTTCACTTCGTTGTTTTGTCCAGCAAATCCGCATCTGAGTTGTCACATCAGCAACAATATTATTTTGGAAATTGGAATGTTAGAATAAAAATGGCAAGTTTCTGTGGAGGGAAAAAAGGTTATATGATATGGTCCGGGCCTGGTGCTTTATGCGGTTTACACTTGTACTCGTGCTTACTCTCGCTGTTGTGTGTTATATTCTCTGACAGTGTTGTGTTGTGAGCAGCAGGTGTCTCATATCTGTTAGAATGATGGCTGATAGTACATGGAAAGTCAAACCCACTCCTTTGTTCGCTGCCTGGAGGGTGTGCTGGATTTTGACACACGTCATATTGTGTGTGTGTGACCGACTTAATTTAGTTTGTTTGTTTATGTAACTCTGGTCTATATACAAGTAAAACAAGCTTCTGATTATATTCATAACAAATCTGAAAATTGATTTATGTCCTGTAGCTCAGTGGTAAAAGCATTGCGTTAACAACGCAAGGTTGTGGGTTTGATCCCAGGGGATTGCACATACTTGGAAACTAATGTATAGGATAATGCAATTTATGTCGCTTTGGATAAAATCATCTGCCAAATGTGTAAATGTAAATATAAATGTATGTTATTGCTATTAAAAGACGTAAAGTTAAACGTTTATCGTTTTGAGTGAAAGTAATTTTTGTTATATTTTTACTTTTATCTGACAACAGTGCATTGAAACAAAATTGATCTACACAATCATTTTAAAGACATTATCACTGAGGTCCTCAGTGATTTGTACAGGTCAAAAAGTGTTAAAATTGTCACATTCTTAAATATTGTAAATATTGACCTGCTTTAATTTTTCCGGTCCGATACCCTCCTACTGATGTCTTCACTTGCATATTTGTCTTTTTTACAATGAGAACGAGAATAGTTGCATTGGCTCAACATTTGCACCTACGTGAGCTGAAAATTTCTCGCAGCTTTTTGTGAATGCATTGTAGCTCAAACTGGATCAAAAAGTGTTTAAACCTCACAGCCAAAACCCTGGGGCGATTCTCAAAGCTTGAACCCAGATGTATTGAACTGTACTGTACTATCTGTGCTCTTGTGTGGGAGTCTAAACTAATTCTCCATGACGTCAACGGAAATATTTTCCTTTCCAGTACAGTGTGTCAGAGGTTCAGGGGTCTGTTCCTGTAGACGTTTCATTTGAATCAGTTTTCTCTTTCTCTGTAGGCATGTGGTCCCACTCAATGACGGTTCAGGACTATCAGGATCTCATTGACAGAGGATGGAGAAGGTGCTGATGCGTTTTCACGTTACTGTCTTACCTCCAAAATGAAGTGCTTTAAATTAAACGCTTTGAACCTGAGGTCGTTGACCACACTGACAGGTTTTCATAGCGGTTGAAACACATTGATATATACACTCACCTAAAGGATTATTAGGAACACCTGTTCAATTTCTCATTAATGCAATTATGGTGGTGGTGTAATGGTGTGGGGGATGTTTTCTTGGCACACTTTAGACCCCTTAGTGCCAAATGGGCATCGTTTAAATGCCACGGCCTACCTGAGCATTGTTTCTGACCATGTCCATCCCTTTATGACCACCATGTACCCGTCCTCTGATGGCTACTTCCAGCAGGATAATGCACCATGTCACAAAGCTTGAATCATTTCAAATTGGTTTCTTGAACATGACAATGAGTTCACTGTACTAAAATGGCCCCCACAGTCACCAGATCTCAACCCAATAGAGCATCTTTGGGATGTGGTGGAACGGGAGCTTCGTGCATCCCACAAATCTCCATCAACTGCAAGATGCTATCCACTCAATATGAGCAAACATTTCTAAAGAATGCTTTCAGCACCTTGTTGAATCAATGCCACGTAGAATTAAGGCAGTTCTGAAGGCGAAAGGGGGTCAAACACAGTATTAGTATGGTGTTCCTAATAATCCTTTAGGTGAGTATAGAGGAGACAGAGTAATGAGCTTAAAAAGAACGACACATTCTCTGAGCTGTAGGTCTCACAGACGACATGCAACAAGACATAAGGGTGTCACAGTTCTTAAAGAAACAGTCAACATGAACACTTTAATGTGACATATGTCTGAGTAAAACTGATTTGTGAATGTAATCATTTGTCCTTTCTATATTGGGATTGTTAACTATTATCGTATCTTTTTTATTTGTTTTTAAGAAGTGGAAAATATGTTTACAAGCCGATCATGAATAAAACCTGCTGCCCTCAGTACACCATCAGGTAAACCAGCTTGATTTATTTAAAGGTCTGATTGAAGTGTTAATATAATATATCATATGCATTAAAGAATTTTGAAGGAAACTTATTTGTATATATATATATATATATATATATATATATATATATGAGTCAAATGCATTTATGTATTTAATGTTTTTTTATAAATAAATAATCTAATCTGTACTTTCTGCTTCACAGATGCCATGCCTCGAACTTTCATCCAACAAAAACTCATAAAAAGACCTTGAAGAGAATGAACAAGTTTCTCTCCAATGGAGAGATGCCCGTGGAACAGAATGATGGGAAAAATGAAGGTGATGGTCTCTTACTGGACAACCTGCAGCTTAACCCACAGCTACAGATGTTTACATTCACATTTATTAAAAAGGTTGACAAATGAGAGCGTTAAACATTTTGTTATTAATCCAATATAAAACCAACCTTTAAATGAGTAAAAAATATTATTATTATTATTGACAAATGGGCAAAACCTAGGATACTGGGAATATATATTTTTTTAGATGACAACCAATTGTTGTAAATATGCCTGATGACATTTTTACAGTGCATTTCATTTTAGTTGACGTCTTCACTAAATCAGGGAAAAAAATATTATTTTTATTTTTTGCTCACAAAAAAAAAATGCAATTCAATTAAACGGAAAACTTTTTCATTTTTTTACAACAATTTAAAGGAGTATTACACTTATTGTTTTCATGCTTAAACTCTTTTTCGTCTTTGACCCATGTGTATATATAGATAAATGAAGAGTTTGGTTGCCAAATTAGATAACACTTATCTAACTCTTTTTTTTTTTTTCTATTGTGTATTCCAATTAATATCTATCAAACTTCAGTTGGTTTGTTTGGAATTAAGCCACGATAACAAAAAAATACACAACACAACAAAACACAAAAAAAAAGATTTTTGAAAAATCTAAAATCAGAGTTATGTCATTTTGGAACTAAAGTCTTTATTCATATGTATACATATATAAAACGTGGTCTTCTTAACATTTTCTACATTTGAACAAAGTGCAGACTAGAGCCTTTGTTTCAATGTATTCTACAGTTATAGCCGCAGTCTGTCTTATCAAGTCTGATCTAGTTTGATATGCCGTCCCAGGTGTTTTAGAAGAACTCAAATGCCGTCTTAAGCCCCTCTCTTCTATGCTTCAGAGGACAGTGGCTATAGCTGCAGGAAAAACCCAGTCATTTTTGGCAGGTGTGCAGGATCTGTGCTTCAGATCAGATGTTTATTATGCAATTGTTTTGTGTAAAACCCTGTTGATGATGAAGAAGAGGCGTTTTCTCTCTGATGATTGTTGTGTTATACTTACTGTATGTTTACTTTTTAGGGGAGCCCATGGACTCTGTGCATGAAGAAGGGGTAAGATCACCTCCTCAAGACCTTCTGAAAAAACACCATACTGATGTAGAGGAGATCACCACCAGTCCTGACACAGACAGCAAATCAACTTCTCCTTCAACACCCAGAGAAGATGCAGCGCCCACCCCACCAGAGAAAACCTCACATGTCACACCCAAACCAGGTCTGTGTGAAAATAGAATTTCATAAGGTATCCATGTAAAAATTGCGTGATGCAGGTCACTATTTGTGGCTTCACACTTCAGGATAAAAGCTCCGTTTTTCTTTACGACGCAGTCGTTTCTTTGCGCTAAATGTATTTCCTATTTGTGTTAGTAAACTGAAGGGCGAATCACGTTTTGAAAAGTGCCAAAAATCTCTTGGTTAGTATTTTGATTTGTTTTATAGTGTCACATAAGATAGCATTCATGTCTGTAGCACAAACGTTGAACGAATCCATCGCCAAAACCGAACAGCAGAGGGCAGCGTGTGTCCAGAAATAAATGCGGCGTGTCAGATTTCCCCCCTTACATTGACATCATCTATGCAAGATAATCCACCACAGTTCTGCTAAACTAAAAAAGTCGTTGGATGACAATACTGTCATGAAACGCTTTAAAATAAAACGTATGATGATTCACTTTACACTTGTTAGACAGAGTTAAGCTATGGACAAGTTAAAAGTTCATGTACCAGCCCCTGAAATGAGCGACCCCCATAAGAACGTTCCGGAAACAGGAAGTTCTTATAATAGCTCCCAAAAGGAGGAGAAAACACTTTTTTTTTATTTTTCTCACTCTCCATTTCCAAACGGAAACCACCTGGTGACAAATTTATCGCAGCTTGCTTTACGACCGTCCATACGTGTGACTTATGTCTGCAGTTATGCTTTGACACACACAGAGTTAAATGACTGATATTTCACAGGAGCTTATAAATGGAAAAACGTGTTGAAGATCTCTCTGTCGGTCCGGTGAAACCTCTCTTCATCTGTGGGCTTTTAAGGATCGCTCATGTCGACGGTACAAACATCGTGGAATGATTTTCATAGTCGTACAAAGAAAGACTATGAGTGGCACATTGACTATGATATTTTCGAAGACCTTTTTTTTGTTGTTGACGTTTTGTGTGTGTGTTCTGGGGAATGAGGTTGGTCCTGGTAATAAAAGTGTATCTCCACGCCCAACTCTTCTTCTTTCCATACGTTTCCTCTCATAAAGGAGCGTGCCAGCTCTAGCTCGCCCTGCCCTCACACAGCAAAACTAGATGACGCTGTCCCCTCGGGCAGCCCTCGCGTGTGTGTTTTGTACCTCTGTCGGAAGGAATGTGCCTTTGACTTTCAGCTTCATGTACTTTAGAGAGTTTGTTGGGTGTGTAACAGTATATACGAGTCCGAGAGATTTTATGAACTGTTAATTGCTGGAGAGGGAGCGTGTATCTTTTGCAGGGGCAGATATAAGAGTTTATCTCCCTGATTCTGAAGAACAGCCCCCGGCACAGTCCAGTCAACATTAAGAAACTTTTACTCTCGTGTCATTTAAAACCTGTATGTGACTAGTCCGTCAGTGGAACACTAAAGAAGATATTTTGAGAAATGTCTTCATACAATGAAAGTCAATTAACTTTTCAGTGTTGTTTGGTAACCAACCTTCTTCAGTGTTCTGCAGAAGAAAGAAAGACATGCAGGCTTGAGAAAACATGAGATTGAATAAATGCTCTTGCATGGGAGAACTAACTGACTGTGGTTATATATTTATGCACGTTTGGTCACCTTGTGCCGGTTGAACATGAGCACCTCACACACAGTAACATAAGAAGTAAATAACATGACTTGGATGCGGCTTGTATCACGAAGCCGGTTTCAGTCTAACTTGGGGTTTAGTTTGAGTTTTCTGTCTTTTTTGGGTTCATCTGGTTTTGTCAACTGTAAACCTACTCTACAACCTCGCTTCTTGAGACAGGCCACTGACTGCTGGTGAACAAATCACGAACAGTCCCGTTGCCAGATCCTATCCAGTCCGAGCTTGGTCAGACAGAGAGAAACGGAGGCCGTCTTTTTGTCCTGAATCTGGTTCAGCATCTGCTCTGGCTCTTCTGTCTCCCGTGTTTACTCTTGTTTGGAGGGAAGCCATTCAACATCTCTATCATCCCCGCTCCGTATTTACAGCCCCGGCCGGAAACATTCCCTCTGCTAAGTCAACTGGAGGTATTAACAGGAAAAGAGAGAAGAATGAATGTTAAGAAAGAGCTAATTGTCTCAATGACTCTGGCTCTTTGTGCGAGGAAGTCACAGAAACAGCGGCTGCCTCTGCTGAAAGAGGTCTCATGCTAGCCTCGCAAAAGTCAGATTTATTTGAAAAGAGCGTAAATAGTCTGCTCTCGTGATGTGTTAGAAATCCGGTTCGTACGCTCTTTTTAGCTTTAAACAACAATGTGGATCCGGTTAATGCCGGATTTTGAGCGTAGTTATCGCTGGCTGTTTGAAAATTGTCGACGTAAAACATCTCAAGTTTGTCGAGTTTTAAACACAGCTCTGGTGTTGTTCAAGGGTCAATGTCATGAAACCTGTCGGGTCCAACCAATCACATCTCACCTCATCATATATTTTGCATACAAAAATGATGATTTTTGAATCGTCATGAAAAAATACTCTAGTATACTGTATACTGTAGTAAACTGTATTATTAGATATATATTCCTCTAGTAAATATTAGTGTATACAGTATTTAGTCTAACTTCAAGTTTACTGTAGTAAATACTTAAGTACACGACATCACTTTTATAAATTTGTTTTTAAATGAGAGTCATTGTGTGTGTATATTTTGAGGTGACCAAGACATGTTCTTGACAGGCTTGAATGGCTCAGCCGTGTTCTCTCTCCTCTCTATCCGCCCCGGGGGTGTGTGGTTTGATGGCAGGCGGGCAGGCTGACGCTCGGTCGTGGCTGGCACAGTGTCAGCCAGGAAATGGCCCCGCTTTCCTTATTGCTCCAAACAGGATGTCGGCGTGTAAACTGTTGACATGGGATGCCGGGAGCGCTCGGAGGAGCTGGCATCAGTCCAGAGAAACTGAGTGTAAGCGGCTTATTGTACAGTCAGTGTACTGAGGCAGATATATACTGACAAAGTATAAAATACATTTTCACAAATAGTGTTGATTGTTTTCTCTATTGGGGCTAAATTCAGCTGACCTGTAAGATGGCGCTCTCAAAGCTGTATTGCGTTGTTGACCGTGCGCCTGAGCCCCAGTTAACTTCTGGTTTGTGTTTGTCTAGTGTCTAATAATATGCGAGTCTGGACAACAAAACCAATTTTTCGAAATTGAGATTTTTACCTAATCTGAAATTGTATGAGTTGTTAGAATACGACGATATCTGGCTGAGATACAACCGTTTAAAACTCATGGTTCAGATGGTTCCAAACCATATACATCTATTTATTCTGCCGAAGATATTTGGAAGAATGTCAGTTACAAAACAGATCTCATCCCCCATAGACTGCCATAGTAAGGAAAATAAATACTATGGGAGTCAACGGGGCCTGAGATCTGTTTGGTTACTGACATTCTTTCAAATATCTTCTTTTGTGTTCAGCAGGACAAAGACATTTATACAGGTTTGGAAAAATCTGAGGGTGATTAAATTAACATAGAACGTATTTGTGTGAAGTATCCATTTAAATGGTTTAATTGAGCTCGCAGCGGGCGCAGGATCCGAAAAAGGATTATCAGTGAATAATGAAGAACTCCACAAGGACATTGACTTGATAGGAAATGTAAGCATTAACTAACCATATATCCCTCTTTAATCCCGCTGTCTCAGTCTTTGGTCAATGGTGAATAGATGGCCGCCTGCCAGAGCTTCTGCAGCAAACCCTCGAAGGCTAACTGAGGCAATGAATCTCTCTGGCTGAACCCAGTCCTGTCCTGACCGCCCGGTCTCAATCTGGGAATACCACCTCCTCTAGTTTCCTCCAGGGCACACGAACAACCATTTCCACACTTTCAGTTAAACCGCAAGCGGCCTTCTCGCAAAATCAGCGGGAGTCGGACAAACAGAGACTGTGTTGTTTCACAGCCGCGCTGATGTCATGATGGCAGAAGATAGAAAATCACTTCCATCGAAACGGGAGTCCCCGACCATACGTTTACTAGCATTAACTAGGCGGCTCATTTGTGAGGATTGCACACCCTTGCGGTTACCAAACAACACACGAATGTTGACATCTCTGTGTGCAGAAACACACCGTCACGCCCAGTCAGAAGCAAAGTAAATGTGACCTGCAATCGATTAAACTTATGTGAACCAGTGATTCGGAAAAACATGCTTTATATCTTATGCGATGTTGTCCTTCTGTTTTCCCTTCATGTCGTTCAACACTCGACTCTTTCTTCTGTAGAACACAAAAGAAGATATTTCAAGAAATGTCTCAAGGGTTTGAGTCCGTTCAATGCAAGTCAATAGGGTTCGGTTGTTTGGTTCTCAACATTCTTAAAAATATCCTTTTTTTGTGTTCTGCAGAAGAAATAACGTCATACAGGTTTGAAATGTGTTTTCATTTTTCAGTAAACGTTTACATGTTCTAATATTGTGGTTTTAAACTCAGGTAAAGGAGCCGATCCCAACAGACCGATGTGTAGAAAAGCTAAGGACATCAGAAAAGAGCGTCGACTTCAGAAAGATCAACAGAAGCATCAGGAAGGAGAGTCTGCCTCAGTGACTCCTGTGCCACTGAAGTCCACATCTAAGCAGCCCAAATCATTAGAGGACTTTATTTCTGAGTCGTTACCCGCTGACCCTCTCCACCGGCTCGAGGTAAAAACACGTCACCATCTTTGTATTCCATGCCGAGGCGGTTTCAGAAAACCTCTCTCGCTTTCGCTGAGATTGCTCTGAGGTCAGCATGAGTAAACAGCCAAGTGTTTTGCTTCATAAGCAATCTGTATGAAAGACATGAACATGATTGTCCCCGGAGACGCTGCAGAACCGATTGGCCTCTCGATTAACTTGTAGACTGAATTGATTTGATTGACTGCCACACCTTCTTCAATTATCTTAAGTAGATAGCAGGCAATGTCACTCTCATCAAGGTGAGCGGTTGAAATGCATTTGGGGTACTAAAAAAACCTCCCGTGCACAAAAGTGCTTCCGATTTTTATTCTGCACTTTCAACAAACAGTTTGCGCAGTTATTTACTCAGCGGTGTAATTTGCTAAGGCTTTGCGTGACAGACCCTTCCTCTGAAATGTAAACCGTTGCGGCCTGGTTTGATGTTGCTAAAGCATCGTCCTTGAAGTCTGTTTGTTACCACTTATCTGTTCGGCACGTCATGAAAACGGATGGGTTTCGAGGATCTCGCACGCTCCCCCTCAAGACCTCACTTTATCTCTGGTGAGTGTTGTAGCTTATTTCTGGAAGTCTCAGTTTGGAGGTCATTAAGCTCTTGGACAAGGACCTGATGGAGACACCCAGACTAATGAGATGTTTACACTTACTGTGAGCAGAGACACGCGTCCAGTGAGTTTTGTCAATGAGAAAAGTTTATTTTTTGGAACATCTGGGCAGTCTTAAAGTTTAAAAAGCATTTATCTTTTCGTCTTAGTCCCACCTCATTAATATGTCTTATCTACATTTAAATTTCTTTAGAATTCGGTCATTAAAATCCTTCAGACATCCTTTAGGGGGCAGTAAAGACACAGATTTGAAGGCCCTTTTCATGGGATATCTTTTTAGAGCTGTTTTGACAGCGTTGCCCTCTCTTTCTTTTGGTTGCTTCTCACACACTTTATTAAATGATCCACGTCTCAGGAGAATAACCCAGCAGATTAAAGACTTTACGCGTGTTTATCTCGGATATCACGGATATCTTCATTAACTCGCCCAGGCTTTAGCATGAGAGCGTCAGTAAGGGCCAAATAAAATAACACTGTAAAATATAGGGTAATCCTTCAGGTTTTGTTTTTGTTGGAGAAATTCAAAAAGAGCACATTGTCCAATGAAACGTCCTGTAATTAAAAACGGCTTCCCCGGTCAATTAAATGTTGTTGTTTTGGAGGATTAACATTTTGATTTGCTGTCTGACTTCAGGCTGCCCTTGTGTAAACCAGCATCATTGCTGTTGAATATGGGCTTGTTTCCCACACAGAGTTTAAGACTAACCCAAGTCTGAAATCAATGCTAGAGTTCAACTGAAAACCGAAAACAACTCGCATCGGTGCCATTGTTTTGTCTCAAAATCCTAACAAATAATGTTTTTTGAAATGCATGAGTGTAAAAACTCCTTAAATGTCTTAACTTAACTAAGGCTGCCCCTAAAACTGTTGAAATATAAAAGTATGATAAAATATTTGGTATGAAAAATAAATAAACACAAATTGGAAATTCATTGTCCATTGTAATGTTAAATTTAATTTGAGGGACTAAAATAATTGAATGGAAATCTATAAAATGAAAAAAATGTAACCGCAAAATTTTAAAACCTGCATAGGAAAACTTAATGAGAAAATAAAATGACAAAAGCACATTATACATTAACTTGAAAAACAAATTTAAAATATTAAGCTAATTTAAAATGACTAAATAACTAAAACAAACACAAGTTATTAAGGATGCACCGCTCGGCCCGATACCAAGCTCCTGTTCTCGTACTCGTGATGACGCACCGATACCAATGACCGATACCTCACATGACATACGTAGAGCCCTATGATTTCCGCAATGCTGAAAACGTGGACGGAATCGAGGAATCCAGGCATAAAAACATAATTTGCTGTACAACAGGGAATGGCACGGAAAATGGCAAATGTTTTATTTCCTAACAAGAAATTAGCGCTGAACCTCTAACAGCTAACATAACAGCTAACGAAATATTCAGATACTGTTAAAATATGTATTCTGCTTGTTTTGAGTAGACCTAAAAACAAAAGAAAGAAAATGTACCAATAAGATACTGGTTTATTAACATAATTGTACATTATACAGGTATCGGCGTGTAGCAGAAATAAATATCAGTAATCGTACTCTGTCTTTAAAAAATTGTATCAGTGCATCCCTACAGGTTATGTCAAGCTCTGTTTAACCAATCAGATTTCTACAAAATTTACTTAAAACTGATGTCGGAGTTTTGCTGTGAGCAAGTCTTTCCATGCGAAAAGAGGAGCCGCTGCTTGCATCGGAGTCAATTAAAATTTGACATTACTATTCAAAACTGTATCAGAGGCAAGTTATGTCAATGTGGTTGCAGCTTTTCATCGTTTCCTTTGTTTGAGTGCGGTCAGTGATGTGATATAATCAAAGCCAGTTCCATTGTAGCACTGTAGAAGATTCAGGAAGTTTCTTCTGTAACAGTTTACAGTGAGTAGACACCGTTGAGACACATCACTGCAGGTCTGCGTTCAATCATTACAGGAGGATGTCATGTGTACTCGCTTTCTTTTCACTCTGGATTACATGAAGAACATGAAGTGTCTTTTATCAATGAAATACGTGTGTACAGATGAACAGATTTTTTTATTCGTGCTGAATCTCACCCAAGCAAACACACTGTATTGTATATGGTTTTGTTTATTTTACTGCATGCTTTTGTTTGAGCAGAATGTTGACTGGACCATCAGGGCAGACTAGAGAAACTGCAGTACATGATGTGCATTAGGCGAATGCATCAGAGCAGGAATACGGTTTGAATCGGTTTTGGTGAATTCGATAGCAGAAGGCACAATTGGAGCCATCTGTATAAAATTGTCATTGTTCAGTGGATGCCTGTGTATAAGAAAGCATCACTTTTACTAAAACTGTATACATAAAATATAAAATAATTTATATCAAGTAATCTATTAACTTTTGCCTTTTTATTTCATTTATTTTATTTTAGAATTTTTTGTTTTTGTAATTTAATTAATTTACTGTATAAAAATTAGGGCTGTCAAACAATTAATTGCAATTTATCGCATCCAGAATAAAAGTTTGGGCTACCATATTGTATGTCTTTGTACTGTGCATTTTAATTTTGTATTTATAAAAACATATGCATTTATTTAAGAAAAAATAAAATATTAATAAAATGAACATGTATTTATTTATATTTGCCAATAATTTAAATTATATTGAAACATTTTCTAAATATATACATTTATGTGTTTATAAATACTATATATATATCTGTGTACAGTGCATATTAATTATCTAAACACGATTAATCGGTTGACAGCCCTAATAAAAATACAGTTTTTAACCTAAAAGCAGTATAGCAGATATTACCATAATATGCAATAGTGGTTATACGTTGTTTTTTTTTGGCATTTTAATAGCAAATATTCTTCTTTTGACTTATGGAGTTGAGATGTGACCCCAATGTGTTTTTGACATGTTTCATGATATTCACTCATGTGCTATTATAAAAATGAATAATGGTCATACAGGTTAAGAATGACTTATGGTTGAGTAAATGATGACAGAATTTACAATAGTGTCTCACCTGATGGTCCACGAACACTATTCTCCTCAACTTTTGTGTTTGTATCTTTTCTTGTTAAAGTCTTGAGAATTCTGTACTTTTTCTGTTTAACCCTTTTCTCCTCATCCTCATGTTGAAGGTGAGGCTAGTGCGCTCCAACCCACCCAGTCCACAGTTCAAAGCTTCATTCGATGCATCTTACCAAGTTTACAAACTCTACCAGATAGCCATTCACGAGGACCCGGCTGACAAACCCACCGAGGGCCAGGTCAGAAGGGGCTCATGGGTAGTACGGCTGTCTCGGAGTCTTCGAGCACATTTTACATGGTCTTTCACTTTTGTCAATGGTGACATCAGCTTAGATTTGGAGCGGTTTGTTTACATTAGAAGTTTGCCAAGAACAGAGACGACAGCTAGGTGAATGTGAGGTCTGGGCATCCAGGACTGAATGATCGTGATTGAGAAACCAAAACTTGTTCTCTTAAAGCTAAAAGCAATGAATCACGGTGGCCTGTCTATTCATGAGGAACGAAAGTGAGGAAACCGTAAGAAGGCGGATGAGAGTAGGTTGGAAAAGTAAACATTAGAAAATGGAAGATGAAACGGTGTCAATAAAGTACTAAAAGGGTGTGAGAGAGAAGTTTGAAGGTAATGAGGAAAACGCTGTCATCTGGAGTGTGTGGGCGATGTTTCTACAGGTGTCCGTGTAAAATGAAGATGTTTGCAGGTGTTTGACCTCTACTTTTCTTAAGCCAAACCAGAAAAGCACATTAGGTAGTTTATAAGGTTTCCTTCTTATATGTCCATGCACTTTTTCTTATAATTCACTTCTTTCCACAACACAGTATTTACATTTCTGCTTAATGTTTTTGCCACAGTTTATTTGTAAGGACTCAAACTCGCACTGCTCATAAGAGCACCACAGCTGAACACACATGCTATCTGCTAAACGACTCTGAAGGCTTTTATGAGATGATGGTTTATTTGCAATACAGCGAGTGACATGTCAAAACAGTATTCATCTTCTATGCTCTACACCAGGGGTTCTCAAAGTTTACATTCAAAGGTCCGAATCTGAATTCTCGTCAACAGTCCGGTACAATTGTTATTACAAAAGTTTACATTCAAAGGTCCGAATCTGAATTCTCGTCAACAGTCCGGTACAATTGTTATTACAAAATATGCTTTTAATAAACATTAAAAACAACTTTAAATAACCAATTGACTCTATATGAAGAGTTCATTTGCAAAAACAGATCACTTTTTATCATGTTTTTATTGTGCTTTATTGTGATAGTTAGCTGTATTTCACATTATGACTTAATCAAATGAACCCAACTGCAGTTTCATTGATATTCATTTGAATGCACAATAAAAACATTGTTTTTGAACATCGAGCCGTGCCTCTTTGTCTCTTCAAATGACCCGCGTTGCGCGTGCGAAAATTTTAACTATTTCAATCTCGATGCGGCGCCCCCTATTTGCGCATGCCTTCCGCACATCTACATTTAAAATAAGGAATATGCACGCGAAAAAGACGCGACATGTGAATGGAACAGAACGAAAAGTCCAAACTTTGAGAAGGGCTGCCCTACACACTGCACGATCTGTTCCCATTCATTCATCTTTGGCTTTTTCTAGGTTTTCTTGCTCTGTTGATAAGTCCTTGAGGTGTTACTTGGTATCTGTGTGTGTGTTTTTGAGATATACCGTTTTATCGATAATTTTTTTTTATCCTGTGGATAATGCAGATTTTGGAATATGGATTTTGTTAAATCTAAGATTACAGGTGTTAGCTTTCCTGTTGCTAGCATGGCACTAACAACGCCAAGGTCATGGGTTCGATCCCAGGGATTGCACATAATTAAAAACCAATATATATTATCATGCAATGCAAGTCGCTTTGGATAAAAGCGTCTGCCAAATGCAAAAAATGTTTATTTGGGGCAAATTTTGAAGTGAACGTCTCCTTTATTAAGGAAAGTGAAATGCTCAATATGGCGGCTTTATTAAAAAAACAAAAAGTGTTTTTTTAGCAAACGTAATTCAAGCTTAAGAAGACTTTATGATCCACCTTTTGTCAGGTTGAATTGATGGTGGAAAATACATTGTTTTGGTGTGATTGTACCAAGCGATTTTTAAGATCTACGTCTTCCTCCATTCAAGTTGATAGTTCTTTGATGACTGAAATAGCTGCCTGAAGTCGTAGCAAACATGGCCGCCAAGTGTAATAGCATCTCTAAAGCGACATTAATGAAATAGGATGAGCTCATTGGTTTTAAATCTGTTGTAGGACCAGTGCTTGATAAAACCAGTGCGTGTCAGTGTTAAGTATGTGATTTTTAGCATTTAGTGCAGTTTCACAACCCTAGTGCACAAGCCTCACCTTCAGTCTCTACGTTTCCTTTCGTGTAGTGTGCTTCATCCTCACTAGCATCACACTCCCCACCTGTCTTACTTAACAAGATTAACAAAAAGTTATTTAGAAAATGTATATAGCTGGGATGCATAGCATTGATGTTCACATTTTATTTGATATACATGCATTTTATTCCAAAACCTTCCTTTGAATTGTAATTGTTAAAAAAGTGTGAGGCAGCTTGGGAGTTTAATTCTAGCTCTCATGATTCTTCATAGTCGCTTTAAAGAAATCTTGATTTCAAAAGAGTCTAAAAAACTTTATCAACCCCAAAATATTTGGTATACACACAGGGCTGTTGACCACTCCCCTTTTTAACTTTTTTTTGCTACAATCCTTCTTTTCTCCTACTCTACTAAATAATTTTTCAACATCTTTACATTCGTCCTCTTTAATTGTTCACTTTCCTCCCTTTAATCATCCTTCCATCGTTCTGAAGGTGAAGTTAGTGCCTGTCAGCTTCGAGGACCCGGACTTCCTGGCGTCCTTCGAGCAGTCGGCGGCGCTGTACGCCCGTTACCAGACGACTGTTCACGGCGACTCTCCGTGTGAGTGCGGGGAAAGTGAGGTACAGGATGAAACATGTCACATACTTACAGACTTTATGAAACGTCCAATATTTATTATACTTGAATATCCCATCATTGGGTCAATTATGGACAACTGTTGGATTAAACTGACCCAGAATATGGATGTAATTCACCCAAAAATGGGTTGAAACAACCCAGCATAGGTTCATTTACAACCCAACGGTTGGGTTTGTCCATTTTTTGACCCATTGTTGAGCTAAGATAACCCAACATCATGGATTATTACTATAGGTTACTCTTATAGTTAAAGGGGTCATATGACGTGGCTAAAACAAATATTTTAATGGTTTGTTTTAGATGTAAATCAATGTGTATACACGATTTTAGGTTAAAAAATGCTGTATTTTCCACATACCATCTCCTCTTTGCTCCGCCTCTCTGAAACGCACAGATTTTTTACAAAGCTCATGTCTTTTATAAACGAGGTGTGCTGTGATTGGCCAGTTAACCAGTGTATAGTGATTGGTCGAATTCTCCAAGCGTGTGACGGAAATGTAACGCCTCTGACCATATATGGAACATCAGGTTCCTCTTCAAATGAACTGACAGGTACGCCCACCTTACTTGTGTCTACATTTGGGTGATCTTAGTCAAATCAGACCACCAACTGATGTAGATTTGTGGGGGTGTGGTTACACGAGGTGTTTCAGGCAGGTCTGGGTGAGCATTCGCTTTTAGATGGAAAGCATCTTTTGTTCCCACACTTTCATTTTTGCTGTTTCAAGTGTCTAAAACATGCATGGGCAACACTCCAAAGACAGCGAAAAACATGTGTTTGCGCCATCTGACTTAAATAATAAATTATTAAACAAGCACAGATTTTCCTTAAAAGAAAGAGGAAGATTTAGCATTTATTTTCAGAAGTTTGTCAGATGCAACTCTCCCACAGGAGTAAAAGAAAACATGACAATAAAGTTTATAGATATAGTATGGGTATTACCAGTATCTTTGCTATGGTTTGTTATAAGTTGCTAGTTATTTGTGTCAGTTGCATTTCTACGAATTCCTTGATAAATCTAACATTAGATGCACATTTTTGGTCAGTTTTATTGCATGTTAGTGTAGTCTTTATGATATTTAAATGGGAAAGAGTAACACCATACCCGTTTCTTTTTTAGTTTTGTTTGGCGTTTATTGCTTCTTGTTGGATAGAACAGTTGCTAGACCAAAGAAAGTCATACTGGTAGACAGAGAGACAGGGCTACAGGACTTTGGAGAACCACAAGCTGGGACTCGAACTTGGGTCGCCCCAAAGCACCATTACACAATATGTTGACACACAGCCCACCCGGCTACTGGCGCTGACAAGTACATGTTATAAACAGGAGTCGAAGTCTAAGTCACAAAGCTTCAACTGAATCCGTTACCATTATGTGTACGAACTATGAAGGTTAGCTGGCGTCATCAATGACCTTGTTGATGTGTTTAGTAAACCGTCGAGCGGCAGACACGTGTGGCATTACTGAAGTAAATCGTACAATTGGTCCATCAGCGCTTAAATCACTCTAAACGCTCATAGTTTTGTGCATCTGTCTTCATTTGTGTCTGAAACTGTCTCCTGATATTACTGGATTAAAAGCCTCTGTAATAATTACATAGCGCTTGCTAAGCTGTTTTGAGCATTTCGCAGGTATGTAACCATTGTCTGGATGGGGCAGCAGTTCACCTGTGTGTTTGAGAGAGAGAGAGTGAATTAAGACTGGGTGGATCTGTGGAGAGAAAGTCTTTGACTTGATGTTATTTCAGTCTTAGACAGGGCTGGGCCGCGTGCACACACCCTGCTCTGTTCTGTGAAAAACTGCCAGAACTCAATTATACTGAAAGAAGCAACGTTTGCAGTCCGTGTGCTTCGGAGAAAATCTGCTCAGAATTTTTCAAACTCTGTCTGGAGGAGATTTATAGTGATTAAAAAATCATTGTTATGATGAAAGTCAGCGCTGCCTTGTAAGAAAAAGGGTTATGGATAATGAAATAGTGGTTTGATTTTAATTCAGAGGGTTTTACAGAGACATGGAGAGAATTAGATTGTTTTTAAGGTTAAGAGTACAGTTAGTTTTCTTACTTAAATATGAAGTATTTTGTTGTTGCTCAGTGGTTGGAGCGTGGCGCTAGCAACGCCAAGGTCATGGGTTGGATCCCGGGGATTGCACATACTCCGATACAAATGTATAGTATAATGCAATGTAAGTCGCTAAATATGAAATATTGATGGAGTAATAGTGTAGTAAATACAAGAGCACAGACCGCTCGGCACATGTTTCTAGCTAGCGTTTAGCTATATGACCCTCTCGAGTACTGTGGTTTTTACTGTTTTAAGTATGTAAAGTGTGGTCTGGTAGTGAGCAGGATGTGGACCTACTTGACATTGTAAGTCACCTGAGAGAAGCTATTGTCCCCCTCAGGCCTGGAAACGGACCCGGCTCTGCCAACAGCAAATAAATAAATCCTCCAGCTCGTAAAGGAAGGGAATTAATAAATAATAAAAAGCTGCTGTCTCCTGTCTCCAAGATTCTTTCCTGGTGCCATAACAGGGCTTTATTTATAGTGCAGAAGGTGTGCGTGTGTTTGCGTTAGCCTGGTCTTTTCGAGCATTACAGCGAAGTTAAAAAACATTCCATGTGTGAGACGGGGGCTGTTTTTTCTCCCTTACTTCCTCTTCCCGACAGGTTGCGGTTTCGCCATCTCATAGAAAGTATCCCTAGTGCCACTGAATTAGACATTCATCCATCTAAAGGCTTCTTTACACCAACTATGAGAACGATTGTATGTTTTACATTTTATTTTGATTGACTGTCAATGTTTAATTATTTATCTGCCGGAATTAAATTGATTATTATAATTGTGGGTCAGACACTGCGGTTCTCTTAAAATTTGAATTATTTTTACTTGTTCTAAAAAGGCTTTTTTTTGTTTTAGCAATGCACCTGTTAATGCTGTCTAGATAGGCTGTTTAGTACATTTTGTAATGGAGTTACTTCGCTGTTGTGTTGCTGCATGTATACCGTTTACCAGGGGTCAAACTGGGCCGGGGGTGTAGCCTCGGCACATAAGCTGACTCCTCTGGTGTTGTGGAGCAGCATTCCATCGTTGAAGTAACAATTGACTTATTTGTCAGTGTATACACTGATAATCGCGCAAAAAAAACAAAAAACATTCCGAAATGATCATCCCTATGCCCTACTCCCTTCGAAGCTCTCGATGTGTGAACTCTAGGGGGAAAACTGCAGTTGTATCTCTCAATCGGTCCGTTTAAAATTAATTTGGCAAAAGGAGCATTAAAAACAACGCCATTTTCTCTTTATTTGGTGTGCCGTTTTGTTTGGTGTCCCCTCCCCGAAGGGCCCTTTGAAGGGAGATATATTCCATTTGGAACGCACCGCATGTTTGCGCATGCTAATGTTTCCGTTCCGCAGCGCCTGTAGCTGCGAACTGCCTATTTGTGAGTTGTAGACATGACGTGCGTCGCTGCTTCTCGTTTGTTAAAAATTAACTTGTATGTTAATCGTTAATGTTGTATGAAGTTTCAACAGAAAGTACTGGATATACACAGGTCATACATACAATTTTATGGACGTTAATAAATGAAGATATTTGATATTGACACTAGGACGGGGGACATGCCTATACAGAAAGGTCATGGAGTTTTGGACATTGCTACAGTAGAATGATTTTAATCAGAACTTTATTGCTCATAGCAGACAGATCTCTCAAATGATATTTTACAGTTTGTCAAATAGTAAGATTATAAGCTTGGTATATTCCCCACAGAGCCCGATCACATATCAAATCCCGAATCAAACACTGTCGGTTACTGTTTTTTCCAAAGTAACGTTAACTTTATCATGTTTGAGTTTACACTTCTATTTACTTTAAACAGAATCTGATGATTTGGTATTTGACGTAATGTTAGTTTATTCTCTTCTATTGTCTAACATTAGCATGGTAATAAATAAATAATTGTTTCGTTACAAACAGACATTTGGAGGTAACGGAGAATAATTATTTATTGGACTCATATAGTGGAATTCAACCAAATAAACCGTGTTTATGATACTGTATTTACTCTTGTTAATGTAGACTAGCTTTGCATAAGCTGTTTCCCAAAGAATGTGACCAATAAAGACATTTTACATTGTGCTTTTATATTATTAACATATATTAAATATTAGAGTATGCTTTCGTGGTGTTAAATGATGTGGAACATGTCAGATTGATTCAATATGTATAGTCATATATTGTAGATAAAGAGCCGTATCATCTTATTAGGCCTTAGACAGATGTAGGTTGATCTGTAGATTTAATGGGCATTCAAGGACCAATTCCCTAACGTTCGCTACGTTCTGCCTAATTTCATTTGAGCCGAGGACTAAATCCCAGCTGAGCCATCGCACTTCCCACTCTGGTCAAAGTTCACCTCCATTTGCTTTCACAGAAGGCCATTTTGAAATGTCATTTTGAAGACATGAAGGACTACAGGACAGAGAGATTTTCTTTTCAATTAAATTTCCTATTCCAATTAAATATGTCGATAATGCAGAATCTCACCTGTTCTTGCACAAGAACCAATGAGATTAAAAATTATTGATACGTTGCCTTATTTGAATTCATTGCGCTGATCTTTGCTTTCAGGGCATGTTGAATATATTGGTTGCTTTAGTAAATAAAGGAATATTTACTTGAAATTAAGTTTTTTTTAAAGATGAGGTTAGGGATGTGCAATTCATCGAAAATGAATTGTAATCATGAACTTTGGCCTTCAAAAATTACAAAAACAAAATAATCGAGGTTAAACAATTACTGTGCCCCATTCCATTTTGCATGGATCCTCTCTTCTCTTGTGGTATAAATCAACCGGATTATATATATTTATACATATTATCTAATGGCATATAAAGTGCACCCCTTTCACATGGTTCAGCTGTTCTGTTTTTACATTTATATCTTTTTTTCCAGTTGAATTCATAGTTTAAAAGGCAAGTTTTTTCAGTTTTCTATGTTGTTCTTAAAGGTAATGAGTGATGGTGTTAAATAATTTGGATCTCGATATTGGCCAAAATAATCGTGATTGTGATTTTTGTCATAATCGAGTAGTCCTAGATGAGGTATCACATGCAGTTTCTGCATATTGTCCAATAAGGGACTTAGAACGCTTGTTACGAAACGGGAATCCATGTTCGAAAAAATCTTTGCGAACCCTGGCGGAGTGAATTGACCACAGGAATACTACGGCATACGTCCAACTCGTTTTTGACAAGTTGACCATGTTAAGTTTGAGAATATGTTTAACAGTGTAAAGAAGTCAGAATGCATGACATAGCATGTTACCTCCACTTTACATTAAAGAACTAAAAACTAAAAATGTATTTTCGTTTTTTTTTACACTTTAAACATTTACATTTAGGCATTTGGCAGGCGCTATTATCCAAAGCGATTTACATTGCATTGTACTATACATTGCTTAAAAAACTTTAAAGATAGAGCTTTGTTGCACTCCTTATGTTACAGATTATTTTTGTTTAATATTCCTCTCTTGTGAAATGTCTAAATGTAAATGTGTGTCCGGTTGAAGTCAGTAGTCAAACAGGGTCTCTGCTGCCAGGCTCCAGGAGATCAGGAAGAGGTCTAATGGGAATATGTATGTGTTTGTTAGCTGTTACCCACGGGCAGCTCTGTTGAGGGCCTGGCAGCACTAGAGAAAGCTCATGCCAGGTTTAATCCCACACCACAACCCTCTCCCATGTCCCATCTTCTCCCCTCCACTCGGTCAAACAATGGCCTTCTCTTACACAACCGCTCGGAGAGGTAAACAAATCATGTCTTTTGAGTTATAAACGCATTCGAATTCATGCCTCAAGTCAAAAGTTTATTTGTAGAAGAACGTTTCTTGGGTCCTGATATGTTTTGTGGTTGCGTGCATCGTGCTGTGTGTATTCATTTATTGATATTTAATTCAGACTGAAGTTGAGCTCAATCATCGTTTCATTTGTCATGACGCTGTAGATTCCGAAAGCATTGTTTAGCGATGTAGCTCGATGTTCGTCCACGTCAGCAAAAGAACGCAGATGTTAATGAAACCAAACGTCATGAAAACTCTTCAATGTGTTGTTAGTTCTGTAAAACCAGGGCAGATGCGGAAACAAGCATGTGGAGCTTGTAACCGTCTGACTAATTCTCTCCGAGCCCAGAAAGTGAAGCCGCTCACTGGTGTTTTGTAGCATTTTAATTCACAGGACTCTGATGTTGTCAGATTACATCCAGACTCGCTGTGTGCGCTTGCGTGTGCATGTTCAAGATGGAGGACCTGAAAGGTGCATTCGTGCCAGTTTGTTACGTGGGGCCAAATGCAAATTAAAGCTGTGTTTTGCTTGATGTTGTAGCATCTGAAGGCATCTAGTCTATTTCAAGATTCGTTATTCCTTCGTGAAAGTCAAACGCAATGACAAATCTTCCACATTTAAAGACATCATCGATTCTCTCTCTGTGTCTCGCTCACATTTAAAGCAGATTGAAAGCAGAATTGTTGACTTTGCAAAACTATTTATGAAATCTTTGAGTTGAAGTGAATCACTTGCTGCATCCCAATTCGCATGCTATCCGCTCCAAATAGTCTTTCGAAAGTAGAATTTGTTTGTCCCAAATCGTAAATGTTGAAAGGAGTATTTCAAGGATTCTCAGATGGTCGAATACTTCCGTTAGAAATTGGAAGTGCAGAACGACGGCCGTATACTTGAAAAACATACTTGAACGTATATGTTTTAGTGGTTTTTAATGATTTTTCTGAGTGGAATCTGGGCGGAATCTTTGACAAAAAACTTTAATTATCTCAGCTGTTTAATCAAAATGATGAATTTTTTAAGACACCTACCCACATCTACGGAGTGATAAAAATTAAACAAATGAAGATAGAAGAAAACGGTTTCTTTTGTTTAAAAGCTGAGACTCTGTTCTTTCATTTGACATATTGTACAGAAAATTTACTGTGAGCCATTAAAGTTGGGTGAAAATGTTATAAAACGGTGGTGGCAACTTTATTTTAAAGAGGCTGGCGGCGAATGAGTTAAATGGAAAGAAAGGTGTATTTTGATGTGTGTGAAACTTAATGACCACAATGTTGTCTATGCCACAACGACCACTTTTGTTTCCTGTCCCAGTGCCTGAATATTGTTTTGCTAAAATGTATACACTTTTCCATATCAAAAACAATACATAGTTTAAGTGCAAAGTATACGCGGGTGAATTTGGATCTTGGGAATGGCTTGTGACTGGACCAGACCTGTATTTTACCTTTTAGGAAACTGTGTGCTGGGTCTTATAGCGTGCACTAGGTCGTAAAGGATTTGGTGGTGTAAAATGTGCATTTAAATGGAAACCACTAGAGATATAAAGACCTTCATACAGAAGACCATGTTGAATGTGCTCAATTATACACGTGAGACAGCCCACTCACTTGGATCATGTGTTTAATGTGTCATATGTTATACATGGATGAATTAACAGCGGTTTCTGTCTTTTTCTTTTTCCCCTTACAGTTTAAGAGGTTCCTGTGTGACTCGCCATTAGAGGTACGTGATGAGTTTGTGTTTCAAATACTTCTTAATAGGGATGCACCGATGTATCGGCCACCAATATTAATCTGCCGATATTGGATGAATGAATGGTTCTATTAATTAACTGGAGGGAATGAGTTACATGTCTGTTTAATCCAACATTTCTTTCTGAGCAAAATAATTGAATAGCAAAAGCAAAGACTTTAAGCTTATTGAAGAAATGTTAGGTCAAGTATGAGGTTAAGTTGTTAATAAAATAAATATCGTATTGCAAAAATCACCTTTGAAGATTGTCATGTTGTCTTTTTATTTATTTTATTAAATTTGTATCTTAACGTGTGCCTCGGGGGCACTATGGCTTAGTGGATTGCACGTTCGCCTCACACCTCCAGGGTTGGGGGTTCGATTCCAGCTTCCGACTTGTGTGTGTGGAGTTTGCATGTTCTCCCCGTGCCTCGGGGGTTTCCTCCGGGTACTCCGGTTTCCTCCCCTGGTCCAAAGACATGCATGGTAGGTTGATTGGCATCTCTGGAAAAATTGTCCGTAGGGTGTGAGTGCGTGAGTGAATGAGTGAGTGTGTGTGCCCTGCGATGGGTTGGCACTCCATCCAGGGTGTATCCTGCCTTGATGCCCGATGACTCCTGAGATAGGCACAGGCTCCCCGTGACCCGAGGTAGTTCGGATAAGCGGTAGAAAATGGAATGGAATGGATCCAATTCATGTTCAGTAAAATAAATTGAATTCAGAAAAAAATATCTAGTTTTGTAAAGTACTATGTAATTGACCAATATCGGTATCGAAATCTGACAAATGTTTGTTAAAATCTGTATCGGCCATAAAATCCTATCTGTGCATCCCTACTCCTTGTTGAACTTGATCAATTTCTCTAAAATGTCCAGAACAACTTTTGCAAAAAGATGTGTCAATATTACGAGCAGGTTATATTCATAGAATAGTGTTTGTAAACTTTTGGCAATTTTACTTGAAAAATTCACATAGGTAATCGCACACCAATTGTAATATTTCATCAGATATTGTGACTGTGGGATGTGGGACTGATGCTGTTTGTCTTGTTGCAGTGATAAATGTGGAAACTTGTGACTTGGCTGTTTGTTTCTCATGAAACAATGGAAAAATGTGTTGTCCAGACCAGGATCTCTGTGCTGTGGGCCACACACACAACAGTTTGTTGTGATGCGAAATTGTGCCTGACAGAACATTGCCTCTCTATCACGACCAACTGCCTTCTATAAACTTTCTCTTTTCTGCCATTCCTTTGATTTTTAGGAGCATTTTAAAGAGCATTTTTGTTGACATGGAATGTTAGATTGTGGTGAGGACGAGGCCTGCCGAAACATGTAAACAATGTGACATGTGAATTTGAGCATCATGGTGTTCTGATCAGATAGCGGCACTGTATTGGACCACATTATGGTATGGTCATGTTTTTGTGTGTCGGTAACACCATTTGTAGTAGAAGAGTGAAGTGTGTGAAGTGATTGGGCAGAGGTTACATCAACAAATTGTTTGCGTTATGGCCTTACCTTGAGTGAGACGGCTAACCTCAGGTTGTACAATGTCCTGTAAGTGACTTTGGATAAAAGTAGATCAGCTGCTTTCAGAGGCAGAACCGAGCATGCGCTCGCAGCATATCCGACCTCTTAAAGATGCGTGAACAATAACACTATTTGAACTCCGTCTGCAAACTCGGAAGTAAATTAAAGCGATTGTAGATTTGCCATTAGCGTGTATTCGACTCGTTGGCCTGGTTGTGTTTATCTGGGTGCGTGTTGTGTTATCCGCGTCACCGTAATGCCCGTCCTCAAAAACAGGCCTGTGTTGCATTTTTACGTCTGTTTCTGTTTGGCTTTTTTAAATGTCTTTTTATTGACCTGCAATGTCTATCCTGAGGGAAAGCGCTTGTTAACAGTGGTGTGGTGTAATTAGTCAACGGGGTTTTATAGACCTCGAACCCCCCCATGCTCCCCCCCCCCCACACACACACAGTTTAACTTCTTCATCCTTTTTCGTTTCTCAATTCCAGTAAGAGGTTTTGAAAAGCACAGTAACAATTAGCCCTCAGCTGTCCGTGCGGCGGCACCTTCAAGGCAAACACGGCACATGACCTTGTATCCAGAAGGAAACACAATGAAGTCATTAACACATTAATAAACACGGGCTAACCCCCACAATATAATCAAAGCTGCACATGCCTGAGTTTATCGAGCGAGCGCATGTGTGCTGCAGAAGGAGCCGGACGCGAGCGTGCCACGTCATGTCGTGAGTCACGGACTTGAGAAAAGTGGCAATGGTAATTGATCGCTGCTGTTTCCACACGGGGTTAAATGAGCCGTCGTTGAACGCAGCGTGTTTCGTGCGTTTGCGTGACGAGAGGATTGGTTTCATCTTGTAATGTTGTCTCTACCTCTTTTCATGTTTTAAGCTGTCAATTCTTTGACGTTTTATACTTGGTGCACTGTTGACACAATGTTAAATTAAGTAAAAAGAAAGAGTCAGTTTCGATAAAAATACGGTTCACATTATTGTTAAGTTGTTTACATGTTTCTTGTATTTTTATGGACTTTTTCTAGCAATAGCTGTCAGTTTTTTTTCAAACATAAAAGCTGGCAGGTGTGTTTATTTTACAAACTTTTTATTATACATTTTTTTACGTTTTTTTGAAAGGGACCATGTACATTATTTTAACATTAATGTTTCCATATCATTGATTTTACCGAATTTAGCAGGCTAATTTTCATACCCAGTCCCTTGGCAGGTAAACATAATTTTAAAACACACACATATATATATATACAATACACACTAGAGCAATATAATTTAATTAATTTTATACATCCCGTCAGAGCAAGAAAGAAATTAAATAATTGTGAATAAAAATTTGTGTTAATTTTAAATAAGATTTCAATTTTAATTTAAACAAATCAAAAGATTTGGATAATCTCAAACTAACGGATCATAAATTTAAAATGGGGTATTTCATTTCATGCTAGACTATTACTGCATCACAAAGTACCTACTACGAAACTAAGAAAAATGAAAATTGAATGTAATTTCTTTGTATTTTTTTTTAAAGTCTTGGAGTACTGTGCTTTACTACACAAGCATCTTTACTGTGTGACAGTGTTTGGTTATTTTGTATGATCTGCTCTTGTTGCCACGACATGAAACGTCACTGTATAACCAGAAGAATGTTAACTGGCCTTTAGTCTGACAAACAGCCTGCTGCCGTCCCCTCGACTGACAGCACACAGACGTTTAGCACGACACGAGCGGGACAAACAAAGACCGACACAGAGAAACAGTGCACCATATGCTTGTGATTTGTGCCCTGCCTCTTTCATTGGCGCTGTGTGTGTGTGTTTGCCTTCACCGTGGCACAAGCGCAGTCATTAGGCCGTCCGACGGTGTGATCTCTGGGTCAAGGTGACGCCATTTGCCTTACTTGGGTCATGGCTACATAAACACGTCTGACAGCCACACTGAGAGTTTTACTGTGAAATCATTCCTGAAGTGAATTTGGTTTGAAAGTGAGCATGTGCAGGCCATGATCAGTCCAGAGGGCAAAGAACGTGAAGTGAGCACTCTGAAGGGATCGCTGCCCAATTCCAGAAACCCATTTAAGATGCGAGTACCCTTGGTTATTCTTGTGAGGGATAAACGGAGGACGTTTGCTGCAATCATAGATGTGTGTGATCATAGTTGGGCGTTTTCTTCAGAAAAGTTTAAACTTAAAAAGGCATTCGGAGCTGCGTTTAAAAAAGCGCTCGTGACTTTTTTGGAAAGCACGGTTTACTCTATAGGATAATAATGTAAAACAAACGCTGTCAGCTTCAAAAATGAAGAGAAAAGAAGTGTGAACATGTCCGAAGTCATTTTAATTCGTATTTTATGGTACAAAACAAATTTGGTGAGTTAAGGAAGGAACATTTCATCTTGATGGTGTTTGAAAGAAATTTTAAAATCCCCAGACGGGTCAATGAAGTACCCCAGGTCTTAAAATGAATCGTGGAAAGGTGCCGCCCAGAATCGCAAAATCTTAAATGGCTCAATAAAGTGATGATGTACGCTTTGCTAATGGCTTCGCGTAAGGGAATGGGTTTATTTCCCCGGTTCACTTTTGCTTAGAATGACCCTTCGAGTCGTATATCCTCCGAGGGCTCATAAATACTTGCCTTTCACTAAAACATCGCTCGGGAAAAACGTAACAAGAACATGAAGCGTTGAATCGTTATGAATGAAAGATGCGTGGCTGTCAGGTGGTGCTGAGAGTTTAACGTTCTGTAATGGACTCTGTGCCGCCGAAGGGTGAGTAAGTGTGACAGACGTGCCGGTCTGGTTCTGGCTGAAACGGGGCTCGCCCTGTCAGACTCATATGTGGCACAGGCACATGTGGTGCTAAAAGCCGGGCTGGCTCAACAAAAAAAAGAACATAAGGCTCTCCATTTCACCGCAAGCCCTTAATCATCACTGTTAGCCGTTCTATGAAAGCACCTTCATCTCGACCGGCTGTGTGTGCTTAAGCCTGACAGATCGCCGACCCGTCCGACATGCACGCAGAATGAAAATAACTAAAGTATACATGTGGAATGCGGTGTTCTCCGGGGGAAATGAATGGGTTTACTGTAAAACCTCTCCAGGTGCTAGAGAGAGCCGAGGATATTTAGCGATGGAAATTTCATACGTTGAGCGAGACACTTTCTCGGGTCAGTTTGTGCGTTCCGAGTTGCGAGTCTGTGAGTTTGTGTTGGTTTTAATTTGAAGGTCAGCCGCACGGCGGCTCTGAATGCTCTCGGGCCGAGACGCTCCCCTGGTGTCGTGATAACAAGCTGCCTTCCTGCAGGGCTAACCGGACCCAGATGGGCCGAGGGGCCCGTCGAGAGATCCCGTTACGGCCGCGGCCGCAGCCCCCCGCCCGCTGTGCTGTTTGAAGTCTCATTGGGGTAATCGAGCGAATAAAGCACCTCTTCCATAAGTCGCTTGATTGAAAAAAGCGAGTGTGAAGGTTCCAGAGGGATATATGATATCGGGCAGGTAACGGTTTTGGGGTTTTACTGCCACTCGGAACGGCAAACGTAAATATTCAGACTCTCGTGAGTCACATGAAAGAAATGGAGCTTTCATCTTCAGACACAACAGTAGTTTCGTTTTTTGGCTTCTGATTTACGTGCACGTTGGCTCACAGAGGCCCCGTCCTGCCCAGTGTTTTAGTCATGACAATCATTTTCTTCATGCAAGAGTTTTATTAAAATGCCTCTCCTCATCTGTGCATGCCTGCAGTGAGGTCCTGCGACACACATTTGGGAATGATTAGCAGGCCACTGTACACAAACACACATTCACAAGTTTAACTTAACTTACATTTATGCACATTTACACTTGTGCCTCTCTTAAAATGTTAAATGGATCCAATTCATGTTCAGTAAAATTAATTGAATGCAGAAAAACTATCTAATATTGTGTATTACTGTATGGAATTGACCAATATCGGAATCGACCGATAGTTGTTCTTTAAAATCCCTAATATGCAGTGTATATATATATATATGTATATATATATGTATATATACAAGTTTAGATTCTACTATAGAGTGTATCGCATCTCTCTTTCCTGCTGTCTCTCTAGTTTGCTCTTGTTCTAAATCTCTCTTGTTTTTTTTTCTTGTGTGATCTTCTCTCTTTTGCCGTTTTTCTCTCTCTCTCTCTCTCTCTCTCTCTCTATCACTCTCTCTCTCTCTCTCTCTCTATCTGTCTCTCTCACTCCCAATCTCTCTCTCTCTCTCTCTCTCCGTCTCTCTCACTCCCACTCTCTTTCTTAAAATAAAATATATATTTTAAACACGGAACGACTTTCATTGTCTGCTCTCTCTCTCTCTCTCTCTCTCTCCAGGCCACAACAGCGCCTGATGGTCCAGATGTGGGTTATGGTTCTTTCCATCAGCAGTACTGGTTGGATGGTAGAATAGTAGCCGTGGGGGTGTTGGACATCCTTCCCTCCTGCGTGTCGTCCGTGTACCTCTACTATCATCCTGACTTCTCCTCGCTCTCATTGGGCACTTACTCTGCTCTCAGGTATGTGTGTGCAGCTCTCTTCGGTCTGGAACCACCCGCTGTATGTACTGACCAATCACATAAATGTTTTTTGTTCGGCAGAATAACACATCAAACATCCTCTCGTGCTGACATGCCTCTAGTTTCAATGTGATGTGCCTCCTGGTCTTTCACACAGATGTGATGTTTTTCTCACCTGATTAGGTTACACTTTACAGAAGATCCCACATGTGAGTGTGTGTTATAGCGAGGTGTGCATGTCGAGGGGCCCGGGAGCTTCATTTCTCACAGACAGTAAAGTAAAGAGAGCGTTAGAGAGTGTGAAGCCGGAGTCTGGGTTGTGTTGTGTTGTGAACAGCTGGTGTCAGGCGTGGGGTCAGTGCCTTTGTGCTGCTGCATGTCAGAATGTGACACTCTTCACTAATGCGTCTCCATGCTGAGATGGACAATGTGTGTGTGTTCGTGCGAGCGTGTGGAGAGAGCACAAATAAGTGCGATGAATGCTAATTTAGACACTTACATCAAAAGAAAATAATCGATATATTTGAAATAATGCAAAACATCCTTAATGAAAATACTGAAACTGAAAATTCTGCCATCATTTCAAACCTGTATGGCTTTCTTTCCTCTGCAGAACAAAAAAGAAGATATTTTGAAGAATGTTGAAAACCGAACAGCAACATTTTTCAAATGATCTTCTTTTGTGTTCTGCGGAAGAAAGAAAGTCAAACTGGTTTGTCATGACAAGAGTTGTTTTTGGGTGAACTGTCTCTGTTCCCTCCGGATTCATTTTTTCATCCAAACTTTCTTTTTGTAATTTCACGCTATTTTAAAACAAGCCATACCATGATGTTTAAAACTGTTCATATTTACATTCTGCATAATGATTTACACATTTTATATTTAACTTTAATATATAATATTTGTTAAATTAGATGGTAGGCTGTAGTTTTTAGAATATGATTCTTCTTCTTAACAATCCTAATTTCTAGTTTCAGTTAATTTTCTAGATAGATTCATCTATTTAACCAACATCTGTGTGATTTTTCCATTTAAAATATAAGTTCTTGTAATACAAATCTTGATTTAATGAATTTTTACTTTTTGTGACCTAAACTTCACTATTTGTATTTATTGTTAGCATTTCAGTGAGTTGTAAATGTGACCAACAGAAGTTACACATTGTGTCGTTTAAGAAATATGATCCAAACAATTCCCACTTTCTCTGGATGTGTGCGAGTGACATTAATATTAAGCAGGCGTCCCGTCTGTGGTGAAGCGCTGGGGTATAATTGGCTTGAGTAGGGGTGTCACATCACTGAAGGGGAGATAATGGGGGCTTCAACCGCCTGCCAGAACCGAGCGGGTGGGGGCTGGGGGTCCGATTGAGACGGGGGGTGTATCTGCCCTCTCTTTCTCTCTCCTCTTCTTTCTCCATCTTTTTTTGTGAATGAGTTCCTCGGCCTCTTCTTATCCCTCTTTCATTCACAAAGAGCCAGGCTTTGTCACCAGGGGATGGGAACCCAGGAACCTGGCAGCGACCGCGTGACCTTCCTGCACCTCGCTGTTTGTCCACGATTCTCTTTCCTACTTTCTCTTTATCTCTCACTCTCTCTGGCTTTATTTCACTTTCCACTTCTTTTATTCGGCCTTGGCTGCTCGCTCTCTCTTCCTCTTCTTGTCCTACGTTTTCCTTTTATTTTTGGGGGAAAACAATACAGAAAAAGCAAGAAAAAGGAGATTTATTTATGGCAAAGAAAAACAGGTTTGTGGTGGGAATAAAACAAAACTAAAGAGAGAGAGAGGCATTTGATTGGCTGAAGGCTAAGGTACAAATCTCCTCTATTTTTCTTGGTAACTTGTTTTTGTTTTTCTCCTCGCTTGTCTTTTTCTCACTTCCACATACGCATTCAAATGGTTGTTTGTGGAACAACAGTTGTTTTGGTCCCTCTACAGCAAGATTTATTTATTTAATGGTTGTCAGTAGATTCATCTCAATATTTATTGCATCACAACATTTTGTAAACTTTAATATGTTTGTAAATCAGAATCAAATGAAATGGTTGTATCAGGTAATTTTGTTAAATGCTTCCGTTGTTTTGTCTCCATTTACAGCAGGTTTGAGATGAGTTTTAGAATATAAAAATGTCTTTATCACTTTATTTTATTTAATATTATTTTATGTTTTGCAGTCTTCATCCGTCAAACCTGTCTGACTTTATGTATTTAACAATTGGGATGAAATGGCATGACATATATATATATATATATATATCACAGACTATATTAAAGGGGTCAGATGATGCGGCTAAAACAAATATTATGGTTTTCTTTTAGATGTAATGCGATGTGTATATACAATTTAAGGTTAAAAACACTGTATTTTCCACAAAGCTCATGGCTCTGATAAGCAAGGTGTGCTATGATTGGCCAGTTAACCACTGTGTAGTGATTTGTGGAATACTTCAAGCCTGTGACGGAAATGTAACGCCTCTGACCATATATGGAACATCAGGTTTCCTCTTCAATTGTACTGACAGGTACGCCACCTCATCTGCGTAAACATTTGGGGGGTCTAAGTCAAATCAGACCACCAAATGACGTAGATTTGTGGGGGTGTGGTTACACAAGGCGTTTCAGGCAGGTCTGGGTGAGCATTCGCTTTTAGATAGAATGCTCCTTTTGTTCCCACTCTTTCATTTTTGCAATTTTACGTGTCTGATAAATGCATGGACAACTTAGAACACACCAAAGACACAAAGAACACGTATTCGCGCCATATGACCCCTTTAAGATGATGCTTCAAAGTTTTTTTGAAATTTGTTCAACTTGGAAATGCTTTGCATCTCAGTTAAACGCTGGTGTATGTGTTTTTGTGTTTTCAGTGAGATTGCCTTCACCAAGCAGTTACAGAAGCAGTCACCCAAACTCGCCTACTATTATCTGGGTTTCTATGTTCATTCCTGCCCCAAGATGCGCTATAAGGTACACCTCAGTGTTCCATATGAACCAAAAAAGAAAAAAGCTTTTCATCCTATTCTATCTATTGTATTTATCCATGTGATTTGGGTGCAAACAGGGAAAATTCTTATAATATGTTTCTTTGCTATGCATCAAAAGCAGGTTATTCTTAGCGATGTAAGAATCCATATCTTTCAATGTTTCATAAGGCATTAGCATCTATCCTCTCATTCATAGCACTTGTAAGATATTCATAGAGCTGTAAGGATCATTTCAGTTCTTGTATTAGGTGATGAGGGGATGTTATAGGTGAAGGATGTTTGGGGAGGTATAGGGAACAGCAGTTAAAGGTGTTAATCCTCTGTACGGCTCACACCTCTCTGCTCGGTTGCTGTTGTAATCTGTTTCTCTCAATATTGCTCCCCGAAGATTCATCCTGGAGTGACCGCAGCGCCACCGTCTTGGAAACCTTGTGCAACTGGAGAATCATCTCTCTCCCTTTATCTGCTCGCTCTGATGTAGATTTTGCAGAAGATATAAATGTTTTTTGAAATCTCATTTGTTCTCCACTTTTTGCTTTTATTTGAAGTCTCGCAGGGTTTGTACAGCCATTAAAGTCCCCATGAACTGAAAGTTGGGATCAGTTTTACTTCCGTATTTTGCATTTCCGATTGAAATGTAATTTTGATTGAGAAAAATTGTGGCCGTGGCTTTCGTCCTTCTCTGCGATTTCATTGGATGTTTGAAAACAGCCGTTGCGTTTTGAAATGGTACTGGCAGCAGACTGAGGTGGTGTTTGTATTACCCGTTGCCGTATGAAAAGACTTAAACCGAAAACAACTTTTTGAACCGTAAACGATCCTCGTTTTCGAGGGAAACAAACACAATGATACAGACGACCCAATCGGTAAGCAAATTTTCAAACTAAAACGGGGGCTGCAGTGTTTCCAAAAGTCTCCGTTATCGGGATTTGAAAAGTCTGGAGTAGTGTTAATGCCAGGTGCAACCGTAGCAAGAGTTATTCGTTTTTGAAAGAAAGTGCACTAGCATAAACGCCATCTGACAGTCGAAGAGGAGGAGTAAACAGCTGCTCCGCCCCAGAGCCACTGAGAGAGAGAGTCGCGTCTTCTCCGTTGACTCCATGGAACAGTTTTTTAACAGTTTCAATAGTTCCCGGAAGTTACCAGTAACGCATCGAGCTGCGACTAAACCGACCAACTGAGATAAACTTCTAACCCATTTAAAGATGAAAGCCTTATAATGAATAAAACAATTATTTGAAGAGAAAACATAACATCCTGGAACTATCTGAAGGCACCATGAATCACGTGACGCTCCAGCATTTTGGACCTCCCTTTGCAGAACTCTCTCTCTCGAAGGCTCTGCTCCGCCCAAGAGATGAATAGTCATTACAGGACAGAAGTGCATTTTCAGATTATAACTGAAGATTTTGAGGGCACACGATTTTAAAAAGAGAATGACCCACATTGATAAACTATTTACGAAAAATCGTCATTTCTTAATTTCACTGGGACTTTAACGTATATCTTAATCTTTCTTGACTTGTCTTTTTCTTAATTTTTTATATAATGCTACTGCCATGCAAATCCAATATCATATAACAACCCAATTGAAGTTTGGATGACATGAAATGCTGAAAGCTAATACATTTGACTTGCCGTCAACCCCAGACAGCGGCTGATCTGCAGAAATCATCAGCACAATATCACAATCTCATGCTTTACAGCTTGTAAGCCTCCTGGTGCAGACAGGCCGTGGAAAATCTTGAGGTATGTTTCTAGCGTTGGCTTTCTGTTTAGTTGTGTTGAGTTTGCAGCTCGAAACACTGTTAGCTGTCACTGCCACACCTTCTTGGCTTGTGGCTGGTTTCTCGTTCAGACCGGGATTTAGAGTTGTGTTTGAGACGGCAGAGCGTAACAGTAAAGATGTCCAGCGGGACTGCAGCTTGTGCAGACGCAGTTGAGCGACTAACCTGTTGGCTGATGTTCGTCCGGGCCTAAGGAGATGTCGGGCTGTCGAACAGCTGATTTGTGTAGGGTGGATAGAGATGGCGAAGGAGAGAAAGAATGTAAATAAAAGTGACAGACTGGTCCAGAGCAGATGTAGGAGAGGGAACAGATGTAAAAGTTATTAGCGATTGAGGATCAAGTCAGTGCATCGCATACTACAGCATCACCTGAAAACATTTTCAGAGAGGTGGACACTTTTGTTTCTCTCTTAAAGGATCTACTGACGGAAATGCAATATAATATACATAACTATGTGTATAAAGATCTAACATGATGAAGAGTCATGTTTTTACTACCTACATACACCGCGTGCCCCCTTACATGGAATTCACCATGTTGTTTCTACAGTAGCCCATAACGGACAAACTTCTCTACAGAACGTGTTTTGTAAGTACATTATGTCATTCGACAAAGAGGCTAAAAAGTGACAACATCTTAGTTCTCTGTCAGCCGCTGTAGTCTGGAGTGAGCAGTTGGTTGCAATTCGCAACATCACCGCTAGATACCTCTAAAATCCCCACATTCCTCCTTTAAAAGGATCCTCTATATAGAGTGATGTATGGCTTAATATGAACAATGGCATTAATTGTGAAATAAAAAAACTGTGTAACTGTCACAGTTTTCATGAACTTTGAACAAATATCTTTACTTGGAGGTCGCCATTTTTTTTGCGTCAGAATCCGTGATGTCAAATGGTTGCGACCTAAACCTGTTCTCTTTCGCAACGGCTAAGCACACACGTTTTCTATATATACCAGTTAAATATGACATGTAAAACATAGGAGCAGATATATAACACAGGGACAGTAGGTGGCGGTATGTCCTCTTGACACAAGCCAGCCTGCCTGCCATAAAAGAAGAACACGTTCAGTATTAGTAAGCGTCTGTTTAACTGCTGCGCGTTGCACCGGTCTCGCATCATTTTACTTTCGTTTTGTTGTTCGTTTATTTATTGAAAATTTGTTGTTCAACGTTTGCCGGATCCTGCTTCCTTCTTCCTTGCTGTGAACATTGTTACACATACGTATAAATATATATATTATACTACAGTACCTTACATTTACCGAAGAACTGATTAGTGTGTCTGTGTTTAGTTTGACTCCCTAGCTGTGCGTGCAACCAGTTTACGTCATCGAAAAGAACGTTGCGGCCTCTTTAGATTAAAATGAGAATTATATATATATATTTTTTATGAACTGAAAATATTTGATGTTCACAAATGCTTGTAGTGTAAGGCTATTACAATGCATTAAGCCATACATCTCTCTATACAGCGGGTTCCCTTTAAGTAATTCTTGATTTTTTCTTGGTTTGTTTTGGTTGGTAATGAAGTTTGACACTCATGCAGAATATTTAAAACACTTTCATCATTCTCATAAAAAATGTGTAAAATGTTATTCATCCATTCTCTCATTCTCATGCTAGCATCATCATTTTTCACAGCTCATGGCTGGTCAGGATACTTTATATCTACAACAGTGTGTTTATCTGTTGAGCTCTCGGTTAAGAAGCCGTATGACATCATTTAGCCCCGGCTCCAACCGTCACGCATCTCTGCATTGCGGTGAGATTATTAATTCACCCGCCGTCACCGTTCTCTGCACTGCAGCGCCGTTTTAATCCACTCAAAACTTCCACCTTCACCTCTCTCAGACTTTATCTGCAGTCCTGTATGTGCGTCTCTCGGTTTCAGCGGATTCTCTCCGTTCTGGCGGGTTCTGCAGAGCTGCACGTGTGGAATACTGAATAGCGCTCGGTTGGAGTCCGGTTTACCCGTGGGTAATCTCCCCCAGCCCGGCTCTCAGATATCTAGAGCTCATTTACCACACCGTGAGATTAGTGTGAGGTTAGAAGGTTGCCTGTTTCTCACCTACACCCAGAAGCCACTTATTAACACCGAGGCATACGGCATTATTGTGGGCGTCCCGGGACGTCTCCTTGAAATTACTCTCCGCACAGCGTGTCGTTCCAGCATGGCCTCCTTTCCTCCACACATCACCCGCTGTGGATCTTCAATATCCCTGAACCCTCACGAATGAGCTGCTGACAGCTTCAGAGCGCTGCTGTGTGTCTCTTTAGACAGAGAACGCTCTGTACCCCTCACCGAGTCTATTGGCAAAGCATGACCACTTCACGATGACCGCAGATCTCTCACGGTGGCTTTCACTCGTTTACCTTGAATTGAAATATTGGATGAGGCTTAAACTGATCGTGGAGTGATGCAGAGGTTTTTTAAATTGAGAAAATGTCTCCCATTCAATGGAAGTCTTTTTGGTTATCAACGTTTTTTTTCCGAACAGGACAAACAAATTTGGAATGACATGATGTGGAGAATTAAAACGTTGAAGCCATGGTTTTTGGACCCCCAATTTCAGATGCATTAGACAACCCGGTTTCTTATTTAAGCAAAGACCGGTTTTTAGGTGTAATGTATTATGAGCTTGGTGAGAGCAGGACTGAAGTAAACCAAAAACAAAAACCGTGCCAGGAACTTTAACTTTCCTCTCTTTAAATTCAACTTGGCATAAAGGGCGCTGGTTGGAGGCTCTGTTGGAGGTTTTGGCACATCAGATCCAGCCAGCATCATTTCTCTTGCCGCAGTGAATCCAGACCGCCGTCCAGTTCGAGACGTGACTTCCTAGCCCCGCCGGCTTCATTCTTTGCCTGGCCCACTGATGGCAGTTTTGCCCTGGACTCCGCTGGGCTTTCAGATATCTGAATGTCTCTAATGGAGTGGATGAGTAGGGCTGTAGGGTTCTGGCAAGAGATGGACCAAGAGCCGAATTAGGATCTCCCCCTCCGCTTCCATCCACCAGGTGTTTCCCAAAGCTTCCTGCGAATTCCGAGTGCAGGCCAAAGGAAACAAGCTTCTGAGAGATGTTTTGGGGTCGTCTTTGTGTGTTTGTGTGGAGGCTGCCCGTCATCTGGAGAGGCTTTTCATGAGTCCTAAGAGCTGCTTGCCATGAGGTTAATGTGGAAACCCTCGGTGCGTCTGAGTGAGATAGACGGATAATACACACGCTGTGTTCAAGGCCAACCTGCCATCATTGAGCGTGCATGAGGTGAACGTGAAATGAATTTAGCAGGTTCTAGTCTTTTTTAAAGAGACAGTGGAATGGGACTTCACTATGACATCACGTCCATCTAGCAGGGATCCTCCGGATTGGTCCAATAACTGACAGATGACGAGTTAGATGTGCTAAAGAGATGCTGAAGTTAGCGACTTGAGATGATTGGTTATGCAAAAGTTCTTTATTTCAACGCAGGCGACCACATATTCTTGTTCGTTTTATTTAGCTTTCATTATAATTTTTTTTTTCCTTTGTGTTGGTGATTTCTGATAAGCGTGTATGTTAAGGATTAACATGAATGTCATTTTATTTATGTTGCACATTTTAAAAATGTTAATAATTTGCTTTATGTAACTTTTTAGTGTTTAGTTTCCACTACAATGGGGTATATGCACATGATCTTGGCGATATTAGCTGGCTGAGATTACGTCATCGCCCCGTATGCATATACCCCATTGTAAAGAGAGAGAAGGATAAGATAAGTCCAAAATCTACTGGGAGGTACTTAAATAAATCATGTGAAAATGTTTCATCTTTTTTTGGTAAATTAAAGTTTGTTTACTTATTTTCGTTGGATTTTCAAGAAATAATGAATATTACAGGAGTAGAACAGAAAGGGATGAAAGATTCACATTTTAATATAAGGTTTTCAGAAAAAGCATTTTATTGTCTTTTATAACAAAAAATCGATCGATTAAACCCACGACAATGATGACTTGTTGTAAATAATAGTGAAAAAATACCACTTTAACTCCATTATCACCCCATAGCAGACTTTGACTCAAAGATATAGAGCCGTTAAAAGTGCATGGAAGTGTAGTTTTGGAGCAGACAGTGGAGAAAGCTGATGTGCATGTACTTCTGTCAGGTCATTGGAAGTGTTTTCTACCTCCTTGTCTAGTGTTGTTAGCAAGCCAAACCACAGGACAGACTTTTGCAACAGCCCTGTTTTGTTTTTATGTAAAAAACACCTTGTAAATTGAAAAATGACACAGAAAAACACAGTACGTTTGAGAATGACAGAAAAACACCTGGAAATATCAGGGATTTTTATGTCTGGAAGTCATGTGAATCTTTATCATTTTATTTGTTGCTTTTGTTTGCCAACCAGTGTGCGTCAAGAGCATTAAAATGAGCGAAAACAAATAAAACAATACTTTTTTTATGCAATATAATAGCTTTCTGGTCAAACAAATTTCCATTTTGTAGCTCCGACTCCGACTCCCCCCCCCCCCTCTCTCTCTCTCTCTCTCTCTCTCTCTCTCTCTCTCTCTCTCTCTCTCTCTCTCTCTCTCTCTCTCTCTCTCTCTCTCTCTCTCTCTCTCTCTCTCTCTCTCTCTCTCTCTCTCTCTCTCTCTCTCTCTCTTTCTTTCCCTCCCTTCTCTCTCTCTCTCTCTCTCTCTCTCTCTCTCTCTCTCTCTCTCTCTTTCCCTCCCTTCTCTCTCTCTCTCTCTCTCTCTCTCTCTCTTTCCCTCCCTTCTCTCTCTCTCTCTCTCTCTCTCTCTCTCTCTCTTTCCCTCCCTTCTCTCTCTCTCTCTCTCTTCCCCCCCTCCCTTCTCTCTCTCTCTCTCTCTCTCTCTCTCTCTCTTTCCCTCCCTTCTCTCTCTCTCTCTCTCTCTCTCTATCGCTCCATCTCTCTCTCTCCCCCCCTTCTCTCTCTCTCTCTCTCTCTCTCGCTCTATCACTCTGGATCCCTCTTTCTCTCTCTTCTGTAAATGCTCAGGAATGCAGAGGCAGGTGGGAACAACAACTGAGGGAAGAAGCACTCTCACTGTCTCTGGTTGAGTGTGTGTGTTTGCACACATGTACACACTGTTAGATTGTATATTTAAACCTTTGATTGTCAATGAATCAATCTCAGAAACTGTGCTTGTGTTTAGTTTGGCCTGGTACGGAAGGGAGCCGCTGTGATGCTTTTGATGTTGTCTATATAGGCAGTTTACTAGGTTTTGAGACACACGCATACTCATCAGACGCCTCTTTTCTTCATTTCATGTGGCAACTCGCAGAACCCGCATTTATCATAAAGCAGCACCTATAGACGCTTTCCACCGGTTATATAAATATTCCTGAACGCAGGCGACCTCACGTCTGTCCTCCGCCCTGTTTTTCCTCCTTTCTCAACCCATCGACCGCCATCATGCAAGCATGAAGCGCTCAATGAAGTGATAGGAAATGAGGGCTCGAAATGAAAGCGAGCTCTTCGAGAGAAAGATAAACAATTACCGCAGGTTTTGTTTGGCGAGCTCTTCCCTTTCTCTTTTTGTTGTTCTTCGTGATCGTGCGCCTTTGAAGCATGAACCTTTCTGCAGCGCAATTTCTTTCGCTTTGTTTTTCTTTCATTAATAAGCCACGGTGCTGTGGAACTGTCAGTAAAGCATTTAGGATTGAATCTGCGAGTGGGTTACGTGTCGGGACAGGGTGAGACCAGGGTCTCTGTGGTCCTCTCGAGTTCCTTCCCACAGGCTTGTGCAAGTGTCATCTTGTTAGCGTAGGATTGGAAGCAGTTAGTGTTGAAAGCATGATGTAATGCAACACGGCAGGCGCTTTTATTGTACGATAAACTTGCGTGTCTTTTTGGTGTTCTCCCTCGGGAAAGTGATGATGTTTTAAGATATAATTCAACAAAGAATGGAAAATCTTTTTTCACTCTCCCTTGTTTTTGCAAACTTATGACATTTGCAAACATACAGTGTTTTAATTTTTTTACTAATTTTTTTTTATTTATATCTCAGGAGATGGAGTTGTCGGTTGCGTTTCATTTAAGTCTCAGATGTTTCTCCTGTGGAGCTTAAAAGATAAGAATCAGACGAGAGTGTAATTGTTGAAACACAGGAAGAGCGTGGAGGATCTGGATTTGTGTAAATTTGGTAAGAGATGTTTGAGTTCATGTTGAGATCTTCAATAATCGGAGAAATATCTGAGACACACGAGATGCAAGCACGTTTAATTTTGCTCTTCATTCAGTCTCACTGATGTCTCGGAGAAATAACTGAGATATGGAAGAGATCTCATCTGTGATGTTTCTTTCTTTTCAACTGGTGTGACTTTCATGTCCCAGTCCTTTTTCCAGGTCCTCAACGTGTTCTCGGCGCCTGGTTTCACCCTCCATGTGTCCACTTCTGGCTGCCAATCTGAGGAAAGTTGCTTTTTGATTTGCTTTCACCCAGACCACCAACAGTGAGGCCTAAGCAGGGAGCGTTTGTTTGAATTGGGCAGTGTTTCGTCTCGTTTCTTTCTCCGCACTATGCAGGTTTTGACATCAATCCGGCTCGAAGGTCTTGTTCCAATTATCCAAAAAAATACTTACAGGTCTAGCAAACCTTCATATGTCTACATTTATCTTTGTCAGTGCTTGAAACTAAGTGTGTTCAGCTTGTGCCGTATTGTACGGATAAAAGAATCTGGTTATGTTGTCTGTGCGGAACTTTTCAAAACATGATCATTTGGAGTCCAACTGAAAGTCTGTTGTGATATTGAGTTGCTCTATTTTGTGGTTTTCTGTATTTGGCATTCAACAGAAATCTAAGCTCTCCCTTGTGTCTGTTTCGAAGCGCTCCCCTAAATGATATTCTAACCACATTCATGATGTCCATTCTTTGGAAGTGCTGACACCGCGTGTTAATGGAGGCTGCGTGTTTTATGTGTTTACATTGAGGCCCGGGTTGAGAGCGTTTATCCCCCGTCAGGGGCGCTGACGTGACTGCAGACCTCAGGGGTCAGAGTTGAGAGGTCGGGTCGAACGATTGAGACTCGGCAGTGAAAGAGAGAAACGATAAATGTTGGGGGAGAGGGGGTGGGAGCGGGAGGTGTGAAGGTCGCAGGGTTGGAAAATTAGAGTTTAGATCTGATGTCAGGGTGAAAATAGCCAGAGCGTCCAGCCGCCAGCGCTGTGTGTTTGTGTTGCCATTAACTCGCCTTGGGTTTATTTTCAGAGCTGTGGACTCAGGCACTTCTCCGCTGTATGTCTGATATAATGTATGGCACTACAGCTTTGATAAAAAGCCAATGGAATGGGAACAAAACACAGAGACTTTTTTCTTAGTTGTTCTGTTCAGTTACTAAATGGTGTGGGTCTCTTTCTTAATGACGGTGTTTTTTAACAGTACAGTATTTATAATCTTTGTTTGTTAAGTTTTGTCACATTCTTTGCTTTGACAATTATTGTATTATACATTTTGTAAACTTTATTGGCATCCTAGGGAGTTAGAGATGGGCCCCAATAGACAAGTATCTAGCAACGCCCAAACAGCAGCGTGATCACCCTAGCAACCATGTAACAACGTCCTGACAACCACCCAAACCTAAGTATCATTTTTGTTTTCTACATGGCTAGTGCAGCGAGCCATGGAAAAAAAATCATTTTTAGTTTGTAACGTTACGTTTAAAGCTCATTTTGTTGGTCAATTTTCTTGGCTGAAGTATAGTTCTCTTCTTAAGTGTGTGCAAGAGACCGCATACAGTGTGCGTGACGCAAATTTCCTCTTAAAAATAGAACGCGCACTGCTGGAATTTTGTTACCTCGCGTAGAAAGTGTGCGCAGGTCACGCATTCCATTTCTTACAGTAATTAGTTTAACCACCAGGTGGAAATAGTTTCTTGGGAGCATCGATTCAAGGTTAGTCTCGGGTAGCCAACTTATCGCCACTTTCTTTGGTCAGGGTCCACCCAAGAGGCCATATGACTGACAGGTAATGCAACCGATCACGTTTCGTTTTGTACCGCATCATGTTTAGAGGCGTGGAAATGTCGCCACAGTAACAGACCGGAGTAAATATACAAACGTGTCAAATTAACAGAAACAACTATGATTATAACTTTATGCCATGAACGTTGGATACTTTGAAGAAGTAAGCGTAAAGTCAATCGTGTTGAATTCTTTTAGCAACTGTTTTAAACATGACACCTTACTTCTTAGATCAGACGGCTTCGTGTTGTTTCAAGGTGGGCCGTTAAAGAACGCGACACGCATGTTTCTCGGAAATCCTGTGAAATTCAATTAATCAGATGAAGAATTCGAACGTGCAAAAGTGTTTCCAGAAAAGTGTGCCGTATGCATCCGATGTTAAGCCAATGGTCAGTGGGCGTGACGTCTGAGGATGAGACAAATTCAAGGTAGTAGAAGAAAACCTGACCCCTGTAGGCCCGACAAGGTATTGCAAAATGTCGCAATGCGCATGCGTCAATACTAGTGATCGACGGATATTCTATTTTAAACAGATACGTTTATGTGCCGAGACCCGATATGCAGAACAGATGTTTATGTAATGATACGATATATCGGTCGATCTCTAGTCAATACCCGTGTGTACGTGGACGAGTCAAAAGCAGTATACTTTGTTTTCCCTCTCAAAACATTTTCCTTTTGAAACCTTAACGTTTAAAACAGGTTGTGTTAGTCGTTTCATTTTTGACAAACCAGACAATTTAAACATGTTTGTCTAGTAGGTCGTAACGGAGTCTTATTGAAGGTGATCATCTGCTGGCGGCCTTAGATGCCCACCAATAAACTACAGGAGAGATAGAGAGATTTAAAAGTGGCTCGGGAGGCTTCGCCTATAAAACGTTGCCCTGCCGAAACACAATCCTGTAAAAATATTTTCCCATCATAACTCTGATACACGGTCTGGCCGGGCACCGCGATGTGTGTTTGTGTGTGTCTGTCCGTGCAAGCATTAGTTAGCGGCCAAGATGGCGTGTTTATTTGAATTCTGTCCCTTCGGTAATGTGTTGACTGCGGTGAAATGACTTAACCAAGCGTTTGTGTTTAAAGAGGGCAGGTTTGTGTAAATATATGAATGTGGTTTTCTACTCTCCCGAGTACTGCCGTGCTCAGAGCGTGCTGGTCCTAAACCGAGTTTCGTGTGTCCGTGCTGTGTTTACACACGTCTGTCAGAACGCAGCCCCCCTCTGCCCATTTATAAAGCCTGTCCCACCGCTGGCTGTGGGCGAGCGTGTTTACACGTGTCATTCAACAGCGTCTGTCCTGATGTCAGCTCTTACAGGGCGGTCTTCACCATCTGTGTGGAGTTTGCGAACGCCAGAGAAAGTGGAGATCAGGCGGAGACTAAAGTTCTTGTCGTCTCTAACCGCAGATCTTCTCGGCGGCAGGTTTGTCTTAGATTTTATAGAGCTCTTATAGTTCAGTTGGTAAACCAACGTAAGTGTCACATAACCACAACCGTATTCTCAACCGTGTGTGTAAACCTGCAGTTAAAACAAACGACACAATGTGGCAACAGCGTGGATTCTTTGTGTGCTCTCAGAGTTCAGATAAGATGGAGTCGGGTAAAAGCAAGTGTGCACTTGTGTCTGTCAGTGCACAGAGCTGGCCTTGTTTCTTCTGATTGCCGTAATGTCAGATGGGATGGGCCGGCCATTGTTCGCCACTATATACGTCAGGAGGGGCGGTGGGCGGCACGGTAAATGTTTAGACAAGTTGTAGATTAAACCCGTGTCATTTATCATGTGGACCCCTCCTTGCTAAGACAAGCATCACTTTTACTATTCCTCTCATGCTTTTTTGACAAAGCCCATGTGTAAGTATTCAAGTTCAGTGTGTAATTTGTCATTTGTGATGTGTATAGCAGTGGTTAGGAATAGGAAACCCGGGCTAACACCCTTTAATCCGTACGCCATGGCACAACCTTCTTAGTTAAAGTCCTTCCCATCAAACACACATAATATCCTCATGACGTGTTGCAAATCGTAAAAAATGGTTTGCATGAACCCAAGGCATTGTAATGACTTTTAAGGATGCTTGGACTAATTCCTTCTAGATGATGATGTAGAAAGCGTTGTGCGGTTTATTTTCTGTAGGTTGTGGTTGAGTGTCTGTGTGGATGTTATTGCTCCCTGAGGACACTTGAGGTGTCGTCTTTCACAAAGATTCCTCTGCAATGGTGAAGCGCAGGATTTATGCTCCTGATTAATGACTTTGCTAGTAAATCTCAGGTATGAGCCCACGGCGGGTCGCAGGAGGAGGGGATGGAGGGTACCAGAGAACACATCTCCGAAATCACTTCTGTCATCAAGATCAATAAACATTAGACCTTTCAATAGAGTGATAGTGTCTACACTGGATGCGACGTGATGCGACGCGACATACACGGCTTGTTCTAATGGGATCTTTGCATCGCGCCGCAGCCTGTTTGGATATTTTTTTTTATTATAATGCGTTCCATTGTCTTTTGTCGCATCGCGCTGCGTCCGTTGTAGACACGGTGTAATCTAGAGATGCTGTGGCATTGATCTTAATTTTATATTTTTAGAAGCACAAATAGTAATATTTTTATGTGATAGCAGATCATTTTTTTGTCATTTAAAGTAAACACGGTTTTGCCAGTGATTTTTTATTATTATTTTTTGTGTTTTGCTTTTAACAGCAATATTTTAAGAAAGTAAGAGACCAAGATTTCAAATATTCATCATCATTTCTAGATGTATTTTGTCCATTTCAGTCCAGTGTCTGTTGAACTTCCACAAAATCAAACCTCAGGAGTGACGTAAAGTCACCCGAATGTGATAGACTGGCAGCATGTCAAGATCGCACGAACTGCCAGTAAATATTTTCATGTAATTGCCGATAACTTTTTTGTTATTTAAATTCACCACAGTTTTGCCGGTAATTTTGATTAAGTTTTATTTTTAGTCTTGTGTTTTGCTTTAAACAGCAGTGCAATTCCAGCGTTATGGACATGACATAAAAATGCTCAGAGAATGAATTTGTTACAATTATATTGAACCATCTGTTTATATTTTACTGAACCCTTGTTGATAGAGGTTAAACAACAAAATATGTCAGTCTATGAAATAAAATAAAAAAAGGGAAATAAACATGGATGTGACAAAAAATGGACGCAGTTTTTGAGAGACGATAAACTTTGTTGGATTTCTGTAAAATAAAATGCACAATCCTGAAGGAATAAAACCCAATGAATGGAGAAGTAATGCCTCTTTATAGAACATAAAATAGTAACTTTATATTCATTTTCATGTGTCCATTTATGAGGAATATGTAGTGTTATGGATGTGACAATCATGAAAATGGCACTGACCTGACCATGGAAAATCATCCACTAAAAATAAAACAAATGCTTTACAAATTTGAAGAGAGATCTCACATGTATTAAAATCTGTGCTGTTGACATTTTCACGGCATTGCCCAGCAGTATTTTTATAAAGTAAGAAATGATTTTGGGGTAGTAAGTGTTTTTTTTCCTCAGAATTTTAGTGTACTATATAATACAAAAAATTGTATCTTCTGCATAATATAAATATTTCCTCACCTAATAAGTGTACTTTAGTAATAGTTATAGAACGGTGTACAGTACTTCTTCAAGTGGAAATATTTGTCACCTCATTTTCTTTCCAGTCTTGTTTTCTCCTCTAATCCAACCTTCCGCCATTTCTTTAGTCTCCCATGCACGCGTGAATGTGTGTTTGCATTTTTTCTCATTTTTCAGATCTACGTTATTGTGTATTTTCTTTAAACATCCACTCATGCGACTTGTTTGAAAGGTTGGACTCAAACACACTGATTCTTTCTTTCTCCTCACTATGGTGATGTCAATGAGCCTTAGCGAGTTCAGGTTGTCTGTCAGCGTTACCGTCATTGGCGTGTGAATGAGGGCGTTGGGAGGGGCTGAAGACGGATGGTGTTGTGTTCAATGTGCCATTCATTTAAATAAACACCAGAGTGAAAATACAGACATAGACTCGCGGCTTCGGCGGTCGGCGCTCACTTCCCCCTGTTTGATTATGAACTGATGTTGGATCAGCGCTCCTTCCCTGGGTATTAACCACATCCCACTTCTGCATAAGACGTGGCTGGCTCGGGATCAGCTGGCTGGAGTTAAACCCATCAGATATGGTGTTTTTTTCACCTGGCCTTCAGCCCGAGCTATCACATCCTTCTCAGTCTGATAACAGACTGATTTATGGAAGTAAAGGAAAAATCCGCTCCACGTGGTCAGTTTTTACTTATTTGGCCCTTGTAGCTTGTTTTTATGGTCTTTAGCATCCCACGATACCCTCTGCTATCATCTGAGAGACAGGCATCCGCTAGATCAGCTCAGCAGCGGTGGATTTGGAGATCGGAAATGTTATGTAGAACTGGTTTTATAAAAAGTACAACACTAAACCGGAATGATTTTTTGTTGCGTTTGGTTTAGGGTTGTAAAAGAATCCGATTTTTACTGCACGATTGCTGTGGTGACTGTTGAAGAAAGAGCAGCCAACTTGTACCCAAACCTTGTGCGCGAACGCAAGATCACAGCAGACCTTCTTAATTATTTGTACAGTTTTGTAGTTTGTTGTAGGAACGTTTCATACAGTAGTGGACAAAAGTGATGTCCAACATTGGAAAAATTCAACTTATTATTATTTAAGATGTATTATGCATTCAAGATTTTGTAGGTGTTTGGAGCGTAAACGGAAGCTTAGCTTTGGGAACAATTAAGGAAGGTTTGGCAAAAAATGACACAACTATACCCTCTCCCATCATATCTGAGAAATGTTTTGTTTTTCAGGTGCTCCAGACCTGTTTCAGCAGGTTTTGAGTGTCTTATTGTAATGTCAGTAACTGCCCTGTGGACACGCTTTCTGCTATCACCCCCTTAAAGCCACCTTCCTGTATTTCACAACCGTCGTCCTTCACTTGCAATGTGATGTTGATTAGACACCCAATGATTTACAACTTACGATGCGGGTAAAACCACGTTTTAAAAGCTTGGAACGAATTAGTTGAGCAAACGTTTGAATAAGAGTAAGAGCACGTTTACATGATAAATGACGGAAATGTATTTCCTTTGCGTTTGTGAAAAGTTTCACATACACAGGACAGCGTTTGCAAAACGATCTGCATTTACATTGATCCGGGAAAACGAATAAAACTTATTATACATGCCAGACCAGTGAATGGCGCTGTTGCGAGAACAAAAATGATGATACGCACAGGCATCATCGTTTTTGGAAAACGCCACCTTCAGAGTTTACACGGAAAGGATAATGCAGTTCACACAGAGACCCGTTTTCTAAACGTTTTTGTTTTCAGTCCCCTAAAATGCTGTTTTCATATAAATGAACGGCCGAAACCACTTAAAAGTTTTTCCATTTTTAGTTTAAAACGGTCTTGTGTAAACGGCCTTTAAATAAGTCATTCCTCATGTCTTATTTTGTCACTTACATTCTTGCTACACCAGTATGTGTTCTTGCGTTAAATGCTTGAATTATTGTACATATGCTGCTTTTTTCAATACCACGCGGACAATCTTTCATCTCTTTCGTACACGTGCCCACATCTGTCCGCAGGCCCAAAACCAACGCCTTTCCTTCCATCGCTCAGTGAAGCTTTGAGATCCAGTGACCCTCGCTGTCTTGTCATCAGTGTCCATTAATGAAGTCATCTCACCCGTCAGGGTCTCCGTGTGGCCCGTCGTCGACAGACCGATGACAACCCTTCGTATATCACAGCCCCTCCCTGCCTTGCCCCAAAAAATGCCTTTCATTTCGTTCCACAGGCTCGCTGTTTCCCATGCTGTCCGTCTTGTAAAAACAGGACGCATAGTTTCCATGGTGGAATAATGACAGACGAATCCTGTTGGTTAATGGCGGGACTTTCACAAGACTGCTTCTCGTTTGACCAAACACAGAGTTAAACCCACATAATCTGCGCGGGCTTTAGAGTGCCGGTGCATGTCCGTACGTGCAGCCCGTCAATGCATTTTTGTCTTTGCCAGAAATGACACGGCTGTGTTTGAAGAGACGCAGAGATGTTCGCCGAGGCGTCTGTTTGTTTATTAGATGTGCTCACACTGGTGTGTGTTTGTTTAGATCCACAACATCCTCTGAAAAGATGTTCAAGTCAAGGCCGAAGAGGCCATCTGCTTTCCCTTTTCAATATCACAATAGAGAGAAACATACTGGACACGTTTCACAGAACTGACCGAGCTCTTGTTTCTTATCTTGTAGGGTCAGTACAGGCCTTCAGACCTTCTGTGTCCTGAGACGTATGTTTGGGTGTCCATCGAGCGATGCCTCCCTCACCTCGACACCTCTGCCTACTCACGACTCAACGAAGACGCCAAAGCTGGTAAGACCCATGCAAGATCATAAAACCAAAGCATGAAAACATGTCTAGGTCACATTCACCCGCAAGTCAAAAATGATTTGTAAATATATCTGCATTAAGAAAATGAAGGCGGTTTTAGGGCCGTCAAGGTTTTTGATTGTGATATCTTCATCTTGTTTTCTCATTTCTGTCATCTGTCTGTCTATTTGGCTTTCAATTCAATTCAAATAGCTTTATTGGCATGTCTGTACATATTACAATATTGCCAAAGCATAAAATATATGTACAAACATACATAAGTAAAAAAAGCGTATTATAACTTCAGTAACGTAACTAAAATAACAAGTAATCGATTTTGTCTCTGTTTCTCTTTCTGTCTGCCTGTCCATCTATTTATCTGTCTTTTATAGTGTAATGTAACTGCATAATGCAAAATAATCTTTTTATTTTAATGATTAAATAGAATAAAATACAACACACTTAACACTACAGTGTTGTAATAATAGAAAAGACGAATTCTTGTATAAATGCAAAACATCCTAAACAGACAATAGTACTTTTTTGGGGGAGTATAGGACCTGGACGTGTTCCACCAAGTGCTGAACCTGTAAATGCTCATATAACATATGTTTCCATCCCCAGCTGACAGAATCCCACATCAGGTTTTGTTCCAGCCGATGGTCTCATATCACAACTGATTCAGCTTCTCTAGTGCAGTCTGTTTAGTGTTGAACTTACATCAGGTTATTGGACTCGGGTCAGAACGAGGTCCGTCATCGCTGGTGGATTTGGGAAACGCTCCATTTAACTACGTCATGACACTTTACAATCAAAACTCGCTTATCAGTTGGAAGGTTCAGTGTAGCGGCCGGCTATATGAGTCACTGTATGTGCTTGCCGTTCCCATGACTGTAATTGCACAATGCAGCGTTTAATATCGGTAGCCGTGCCTCGGAACTCAATTTGTTAGCCTTCAACTGTGTTTATACATCTCAGTTCAGCGCACGGAAGGAGGGCCGGTTTGGTCCTGCAGAACGTGTTGAAATAGTAGGCATGCATCCAAGAATGGAGAAAACGCAGGATTCTGGCAGGCGAGAAGGGTCAGTGGTGTGGTCACGGCCCAGAACCACGGGATCAGTGACGATGATAATAATAATAATAATTTCAGTACCGACAAGCAGACGCCACGGCTGGGCCAGAGAGGGAGGGCGAGACGTGATGATCTTTCCTCTTTTGTTAGCTCAAGAACTCAATGTTTAATAACGCTTTTCTAGGCGGAACACTGCGTGTGCTGAACGAGTACAGCGGTTGAAATGTGAGTGGTTATTGGGGTATAGGTTTACGACAAATATTTTAACATTTGGAAAAATGTGCGCGGATAAATCGTACACATTAAGATTAGAAGTGTGTGTTCAGAAGGTCAAATAAGGTCAAGTTGAATAATTTCATCCTGACTATATTAAAGAATATATGAGGAGTTTGTTTCCAAAAATGAGATCTCCGTATTCAATTTGTTCAAAAATCATGTTTTTTATTATGTTTTGATGTTTTTATTGTGTTATTTAGCAGTGTTTTTGAGTTATTATGGCTTGAATCAAAACAAACCATCCAAACTCTTCATACAGTATGGTTTATTGAGTCACGTTAGTTTTAGAATAGTAGTGCGCACAGAAAACTATCCCTGTTCATTGCATCATGCAATTTTGTCTTGGGCGGATTAAAGATTGCGTACCACAGGCAGTTCACGGCACGAGCACACAACACATCATCACATTAATCCCGTCATTTTTTTCTACATTAAGCACGTACACGCCGATTGCCAACAAAAGACAGACGTATGTCACGTCCGACATCTTTTGGAACCGGGACCGTGTCATCAATCAGTTTCAAACCATCTCCAAATCAAGCGTTATATTCAAAGTTTATATGGCAAGAGCTGAAGTGCAGCGCAGATAACCTTGATGGTAAGCGGGTCTTTGTCTTTTGTTGGCTCGTGGGCGGGGTCTTCGCCGTGCCTTCGCCCCTGTGTGACAACACAGATATCCAGAATTATAAAAAACTTTCTAAAAACAAGTTGGAGTGTTGGTGGAGTGTATCAAGTACCGAAATACTACCTCATACGTCCGACTAGTTATTAACAAGTTGACCATTTCAAGCATGAGAAGCCAGCACGTTAGACAGGGTAAATAAGTGGGAATGCATGTCATGCATAATCACATGAGGTCACCATTCGTGTAGTTTAGATGGTAATGCTATAGTTTTTAGACCGTTTAAAAAGGTGACGCTCTTAGCTCCCCATCGTGTTGTATAAATGCCTCCTCAGTTCTGAAAGTTCATTCTGTTTCTGCTCAAGATAGCACGATGTCCATTAAAAACCCGCAGGTACAGCTGGAGCCGTTCTGGCAGCTCATGTGATCCGTTTAGATTTCCCACCTTAATCACGATGAGCCCACAGCTGAGGCGTGCGGGTGTTTGTGTTTAGATGTTGTCATCGCACAACGACTTCTCTATTTCACTGAAACTTTTCGATTATTCTGTCAACATGATATCACTTTTGGAGTCACTGTTTGTGTTGGGAGATACAGGTGGTAAAGAGAGCGATGTCTCAGACACGTCCACTCCGGACACAGGACAGTCTTTGCATTATTCCTCATCACGATGATCTTTATCATTCTATACCCTCATGTCTGTTTCATGTGATGTAAAATTACGTGAAAGGAATAACTCGCTTTTCTCAACTTTTTGGTTGCCCTCATGTTGATTCAAGCTTGTATGCCGTTATATATGCAACAGTTCATTATGAGCGGACTTCAAAAAGCACAAGACAGCATGACAATAGTCCGTATGATTTGTGTACTGTTACGTGACTTCAGAAGACTTCAGTGTTCAGTTTGATAAACAGATCAAAGTATGTTATTACACCATGTCTACACCGGACGCATCCAGTGTGGACCAAATGTAAATTATGATGTGCTCTACTGCGTTTTAAAGTCTTTTTTGTGTCGTGTCCAGTGTGGACATGGTGTAATTCAAAAATCAGATTGTATCTTTCTTCTAAGTTCTGTATAAACTACCATTTAAAAGTGACTTACTCAGTCTTTGTGTTGTTTCCTTACATTAAAGAACAACGGTAAACTATGGAATAATAGAAATGTTAAAATAAAAATGATGCTGTGACTAATATATAGACATATATAATATATAATGTATAGACTTTTCTTGTCTAAAATTTACAGAAATGTCCTAGTTGTTTTATTAAGCAGCATTTTTAAACCGAATCGAATGAGTTCACATCTATACGCACTTCTTATTGGCTGTTTCATTATCAACTCTTTTATTCACAAACATCTTTGTTAGAAAATACATTTATATTATGTCTACTTACTTCGATTCAAAATGTTAACCATATGCTTTTAGACCAAAACATTTATAGCTTTATAGATTATATATTTCCTAAGAAACATTATAGAGATCCTAAACTTTTGAAAAGTTGTGTATTTATATATACATATTGTTTTATAAATGCAAGTACAGACAACAAACATGACGCTTGGGCTCATAACAAAATTGTGTATGGTTTATTTTTAGATTTCTAGGGTCATTTTGAAATGCTTTTGTGTTTCGTTTATAAACATTTGGCATATAGGTTTGCTCATGGTTAAATAATGACATAATTCTTCATTTTAAGAAACATGATGATGTCTTTCCTGAATAGATCACTCTCTCGCTCATGTGTCGGTGACATTCGACCCCATCAGCCCTTCAAACACACAGGGCCACATGTAAGTGTGCCATACTTCTCCTGTGTAAATATTTAGATTCTAGCTGGACTTTTAGGGTGTCAAATGGAGCGCTTGAGATCAAGTTTGAGGTAAAGGTCAAGGAGATGTCACACGTACAGATGTTTACGGCTCATGTGGAGTCTGTACGGGCTGATGGAGAGGGTGTCACAGACGGGACAATCTAATACAGAGTCTAAAACTGCGTTTCCTTCAGGGGTGCCTGATCAGAACTCATCATAGGGATTCAAATTGTGAATAATACAGAGAGGGAAACTCCTGAAATGATTCATTTCTCAGGAATCTTTGTTTTTCTAAGAATGATGCCAACAGAACTTGACCTCACCGGAGTTTTGATTTGTATTTGTGGATCACGGAGGCCTGGGGTTTGTTTGACCTACGTCTGCGCTGACTGGCACACAGCTGAAGGCCATCATTTCCATCAGTGTTTTAAATGGTTGTGTGGTGCCTGTGGTCCTACAGACCTGTTGTTCTTGTCCAGACAAGTGACTATTTCAGAGCCGTTTCTCAGCAGAACTCCAGGCCGGCGGTCTGACTCTTGGTTGCGAGGTCCGTGTCTGGATTGTGTGAAAGCTGCAGTAGAGATGAAACCTAGAACCTCACTTTTTCATAGTCACGTGTTGTTTAAAAATGGAACTATATAATATTCTTTAATAAATAAGGAATTGTTCATACAGAATAGAAATATCTGACATCATTTGTTGACACTCCAAACATCATGCCATACCACACCGTGGTAGGAAATATTGCTTTATACATTTCTTTGTTCCGTTGAACACAAAAGAAGATATTTTGAAGAATGTAGGAAAGCAAACAGTTCTGGAGCACTTTTGACATTTTACTACTATAGGTGTCAATGGGGTTCAAGAACCGGTTGGTTCCAAGCATTCTTCCAAATATCTTTCTCTGCGTTTATCAGAGCAAAGTCATTTAAACACATTTGAAACATCCTGAGGGTGAATAAAAATGTTAGAAATTACATTTTTGGGTGAACTGTCTCTTTTAGATGCAATGCCTTGACTTCAAGATAATCTAATAGAATTTGGCGAGGTTTATCTTTAAAACAAAGTTTTAGCAAAATTAAACATGCTGCCAATGGGAAAGAAAAATAATTTAGTTTTTCCTTGCGAATTAGATTATTTCTCTTATCCGGTAGGGAAACAAGATTTTCTTTGTTTTAAGGATAAAGATCACGAAACTTTGTTAGATTTCTCTGAAAGAAAGGCTGTATCTTGTATATGTTTTGTTTAAAGGATGAGTAGATGATTGTAGTTGAAAACAGAAGAAAAAACAAAGTTTTTCGTTTTATTGTAGTTTTATTCTCATTTTGAATAAGCTTTGAGTTCATTTTTATAATTTTCATGTTACTTTAAGCTTCATTCGAATTTAAACTAGAACTTTGAGTTTAATTTAGTTAATGGATCTCCGTTAATGGATGCGCTTAAGTTTTCGTTAATATTTTAACGCTCTAAAAATTTTAGCGCAATGAATGCAGCATCCGTTTGTTTTGTCATCCTATGTCTAGCGTTACATAACATATTTAAACAGTCTTTTTCATGTTAATGCTTTTAAATCACTAAAACACAATTTTTATAACTTTGCAACATAAAATGATGCTGGTAGAGAAAGAGATTAATTGTGAAATTATTATAATGTAGAAGTATATTAATGTTATGTACTATTAATTGCGATTAATCAGAAAAAATGTGTGATTAATCAGATTTTTGTTTTAATCGGATGACAGTTTAATTCTATGTTGTTAGAATTGTTTTTTACTCCAGGTTTAGTTTCAGTTTTGGCTCAACTTTAAAAATTTTGTAGTTCACTGCGAAGGGAAAACTTTCAAATGTTTTAGTAACTTTTTCAAACAGTGTTTAGGCCTATATAGTTTTAGTTAACCATAAAAACCCTTTCTTATATAAAAAGTATGCAAATGATATGTTTGGATCAGAGGATAATATTATTCTAATACAAAGAATGCTACCGGTCATCAGCACTAGTTAAACTCATGCAGTCACGCCTGTCGCTGCTTCTCATCCTCTTGAGAAAGTGTGGCGGGGGGTTCAGAGACCTTCTTTGCTTGGCCCTGACCCTCTCATTCCAGAGAAAGTCTTCTTATATCACCTTTGACCTATGACCCTGGGACGGATGTGTCGCTGAACCTTCAGTGCGAGAGATTGAGAAAGCGTTTGCCACTTGACGGCACTGTTAATCGACTCAGAAGATGTAGAGAGAGGGAGTGTGTTTATAAACAGAGCGGATGTTTAGATTGTGTGTGTAAGAGAGCTCAGTTCTGTACAGTGTTAATACTGTGTTTAATTGAGCATCTGAAAGCTGTTTTCTGCTGGTGTTTGATTTTTACACATTTTGATTCAATAAGACTCGTTCTCCTGCGACTATAGCCGTGTGATTTGGTTACAAAAATAATTATTGTGATTATTTGGACACGATTGCAATTCGCACGGATATGTTTTAAGACATCTTTAACATTTAAATTAGTCTTGGACTAGGCTTAAGACCTGCTCTGGAAACCGCCCCTTAGTTAATTGTGAGGCACCTACTTTACTTACATATTTAAAAACAGCTATCATGTTCAGTCGTTACCAAGTAATGTATTTTAAAGTAATATGTCAATTAATACAATAATGAGAATTCATTCGATTCACTGTTGAGCATTGTGGGAAGCACCAAATAAATGTCTCATGTCACCAAATAAATCTCCAGGCATGCAATATTTTATTATATATCTATAATATATTTTTATTTATTTAAATTATTTAAAATATATATTTGATTTGATTTGATTTTCTAAACTTACATTTTCCCCATAAGTTTTTTACTGGGACAGTACTGGAGTGTTGAGGACCTGAAGGGGTTTTCTAGGGAATGTGTTTGGAGTGGAAATAATAAAGCACTCAGTGTGTTTAGTTTGCGGGTTCATACAGCTATGAGAAAACATTCACAATGGCCGCTTCACAACTCGCGTCTGTTCTTCATTTGTTTTAATTTATTGCATGTAGTGTGATGGACTGCTAGTGATGGACTACCTGTCTCTCTCTCGCTCTCTCTCGCCCTCACAGTCTATTTATCCTGCTTTATCTTTCTGCTCTCATCTTTCAGTTCGAGACTGCTGGTGAAGCTTCATTATTTATCAGGATAGATACATACAGAACAGATAAGTTTAAAGACTTCTCCAGCCACAGTGACCCCTAAAGTATGAAGTGTTGTGAGCCGCCTGCGTGACCTTCAATGCAAAAATGGCAGATGAAAATGATGTTAGGTGTGAGCTTCAGCATCCTTTCTTTGTTCATGACATTGTGTTGTCCAATGCAGTGACTTTCAGATATGTTGACGTGGATTTTAACTGTTCAGATATTATTGAAGGTTACTTTATCCATAAAGTTTTGGTCCATCATTTAATCATTTATTCATGTTTTCCTTTTCCAAATAAGACCGACTCAGCTTGAGTTCATTTTCCTAAATTCTTCAAAATATCTTCTTTTTTGCTTAGCAGAACAAAATAATATACAACTTTTTCCATTGTGGTAGTCAATGGTGCTCCAGAAATTTCAGTTGCTAGCATTCATCCATATATCTTTCTTTTCTGTCAGTTCTGTATCGGTGCATTTTTACGAGTACAAGTACATGAGCTTAGTATCGGTGGATCTCCACTTAATGATGTATTCTTTTCTTTCTATGAGATGTAAGCAGGCTGGTTTTGCTAAGAAGAGTGATAGTGTAGTCATGCATGTACCCTCTTTTTATAACTGCATGCCCTCCAACTTTATCTACCATTTTTCTCTCTCTCTCTTTTTCCTTTAGCAAACCCAAAGCCAAGCTTGTGTCTGTGTGGCGGTCGAGTTTTACTGTTTATATTACAGGGAGACTGTGAAAATTAAACCATACCCCCTATGTGTGAAATAATGAAGAGTAATTGACATCAGCCAGCGTCCCGCTGAACTCTCTCTCTCTCTCTCTCTTCTCTCTCTCTCTTTCTCTCTCTCTCTCTCTAACTGGCCTCCAGATGAGCTGCGGGCCAGAAACACCTCTGACAGATCTGTTAATAACATTCATAACTTTCTGAGCGGAGTTATTTTCTCTTTGTGTGGCTGTGATCATGTGAGTTTGTGGTGTAACAAAAGCACAATTGTGATATTGTCTTGTGTATATTCCATGATTTTCTAAATTTTTTACTAGGGATGCTCCGATATCATTTTAATAAGTCAGAGTACCGATATTTTTTTCTGGTACTCTCGGATACAGATGTTTTGGTGAGGTGGCAATTTTCGAATGCACAACACACTGAAACTATGTTCTTATCAAAAACTTTCAAAGCACTAATTTCTGTCAGATCTTTCATGTTTGGTGTCGGTGTTACTATATGATCACGAGTACATGATCTGGTATCGGTGCATCACTATTGTTAATGTCTGAAGTATGGTTTGGTAGACGACTGTTAAGACTTTAGAGTCTTGTTCAAATTAAGAAATGTGTTGAGTGCTAACATGTAGAGATGACGTCGTGTTGCCTGGTGAGTTTGATTTTCTCCCCTCAGCGTTCTCGTGGCCCGCAGGGCTCCTCTCAAGCTTCCACAAGTTGTTACTGGATTTATTTTTCGCTGTAATTTCTAGTTTAACAGCTCATTGGGGAGCGTGTTGGGTTTTTTAGCGAATACGCAATACGTGTTTGAATTTGGCTTGCCAACTTATAGTGAAGTGAAGCCTAATACAGTAAACAACTGAAGGAGTCACTGTTACAATGTACTGCTAATGTTTAGAACTGTCGAGTGTGTTTGTGACGGTTGAGGTCGAGCTGTAGAGACACCGATTGAGCCTGAGGGTGGACTCTCAGTGCTTTTTCATCATCATACTCGAGTAATTGTGAATGATAATTTGTACCTGACCTACGCCTGAGCCTTTAACCAAATCCCTCCAGCCAATTACTTAGATGCAAAAAGCAGGAAATGTTTTGTTTTTTAAGTAAATAGGACATTTTCTTTTGTAATCTGAGCAAAAAGGAAACATTCTCAGAACTTTGGGTAACGCTCTCTTAATCTTCTGAAAGTTATCAAAATGTTCTCGCAGTAACTACAAAAGAGCATTTTTTCCAAAATTAATGTTGTAAAAACATTCTAAAGCTGTAACTTATACACTGTAAAAATAGATTCTGTGTCAAAGTAGATTTCATTCAATGAATTGAGTAAACTTTACTTAACACAACTGTGTTCTTGTTTTTTAACCAAAATGTAAGTTAAAGTTGTACGTAAAAATCTCTGAATTCTAAATGAACAATTCAACCCACTTAAACTTGTATAAGGATCTTTACTTATTTATTTCGTGGTGGGACTACATTAATCCGTCTAGTTAATTTCACTAACTGAGCAGTGGATTTAGGGTTCCCAGCATGCTTTGCAAGTTACAGCATTAGGAGAGACATTTTTGAAAAAGATCTATTTTATGTGATTTACAATAAGACTTGATAGTGTTTATTGTTCAGTTGTCTTTAAGATTCAGAAGAGATTCTGTTTGTATTTTTGAGTTTGGTGGTTACCTTCGTTCAGAAGAGCGGTGTTTGTGCTCATGTCATGGAGGCGTTATTTTCACTCTCAGATTACTTGTACATCATATATGATGTAAACAATAATAAATGTTAAACTGAATTAAAAAAAGAACAAGAAGTTAACTTTTAAAGTTTATCACGTGATATGTGCTCAAATAATTGAGGTGATTTTATTTGATTTATTCACGAAATATTGAGTTAAGAAATGATGCTTACAATATTACCTAATATTTTTTAAGTAAATAACCGTGTCATTTTTGACAGTGTACATTTATACACGACTTTCAATGCTTCCACTATTCCACCAACAGAGTTAACTTTTCAACTAGCAATGTTAGCAAAAAAGCAAAACATATTTGGGAGACTCCTTCATGATCTTTATCAGTGCACATTGTTCCAACAAAAATTCTTTCTATAATCTTTCATCCAGGCATAATAATCTGCTCCACTTTTTGTTTTGATTCTGCTCTGTTATTGATTTGTAATCCTCATTTCAAGCACAGTATTTGTGTTCTTCAGGATGGTGTAATATCTGATCTCTCTTTATCGTTCTGTAGGTGATGCTCAGGCTTTGAAGGATGTGGGCAAAGCTCTTGTTCTTCACAGAAGGACGGTGATGCCGTACGCCGCCTACGCCCGCAAGCGGAAGGGTTCCAATGAGGAGAAGGATGTAGAGCAGTACGCCGGTCTGGTGGGCCAGACGTGTGCAGAGAGAATCCTGCTTTACAGATCCTAGAGAACCATAAAAGCGTCTTTCTGGGCTGGTTTCTCTCTCTCAGTGTTTCTCTTCTCATCGGTGTGTCTTTTTTGTACTGATGTGCATTCATGCATTTATTCTGTCTTTCAGAATCGACTGTTTGAGTGGAATTTTAATATATCTGCCCAACGCTTTGTAATCCCACTTGCTGGCATGCATCACAAATAAAAACGGGCACATGTTTAATATCACAGTGTATCCCAAATATAAGCCGTTCACAATTCACTAATGTAAATGATCTCTATACAGTAACACAAATCAATGTGTGTGAGGGCAAATTCTACCCTGCCAAACATAAAAGACATTGAATTAAACATGCATTTTATTTCGGCGTAGTCACACAGTCTGTTCGGGTGTTACAGGGATAGATCTTTCATCATTTATTCACTCATACTCATGTCACTCCAAACCTGTACGACTTTCTTTCTTCTACTGAACACAACAGAAGATATTTCGAAGAACGGTAACCAAACAACATCAAACCCTATTGACCTGCACTGAAAACCACGGAGACATTTCTCAAAATATCTTCTCTTGTGTTCTGCAGGAGAAAGTGTAACATAGAGGTTTTAAGTGAATGATGGTTTTGGGGTGAACTATTCTTTTAAATGTTGTGTAGTTGTAAACCAAGGTTGCCCTATGAACCACACGGATATGTTAAGCCACGACAGATAGATCGCTGCTCTTCTTAAGAGTTCTGTATTACCAATGTTTGATGACATGCTTTTGCATTATTGACCCGAAGTATTGAAATAAATTTCTAAAGCAGTTGCTGTGCCATGACACGGGTTGATATGTTGAGATAGGCGTCGAATCGTATATGAACACATTTGTCTTTTCTCACTTTGTCTTTGTCTGGTTGAAATGATAGGTTAAGTGCATTTATTTTAATATTATTGTTTTATTTCAAACTAAATAAAAAACAAACAAAAACACACCTAGTTTGTTTCGTTTTGTTTTTTTGGGTACACAGACACAAACATGAAAGCAAAAAGTATTTGGACGTTGGACCTTGTGTCTATAAAAAGTGTCCAAACGGTTCTTGGGGTCACGGTATAACACAGCAGCGTCATCTCTTCCTCCAGCTGTAGGTGACATCATCATCTGGTCCATACACAGAAGTGTGAATGCTGACTCGCTCAGGGACGCTGTGTTTTGTCCATGACGTGACCGCGCTGAAGAGGGGTGGGTGGCCTTGATCGAGAACCAGGAACCGAAGCCAACATGCAAAGTAAACCTCACGACACAAACCTTAAATAGACGACCTCGACGGGAGTCTCATGAGCTAACCTGTTTTCATCACCATGTGAACGCCAGTGCTCTGAGGAAACGCTGCGATCTGAATGTGTTTGAAATGAGTTTCACCTTTCCATCTCCACTCTTTGAAGCTTGACCAAACCCGCGTCTGCTGGTGAATCTCGTCCATTAGAAATGCAAAACAATACCAAGAATACGAAGTCCACAGCTCATCGTGTTCTTTGCTTCTCATTAGACTGAGCTGCCATGACAAACACAGAATTGAAGCGTGGCAAAGGATACTGTAATAGAACTCCAATCATCAGAAAAGAGAAATAATGGTACTGCAGTGTCCGCGTTTTATTTCTTTTTTATTCAACGTTTACTTTTATTGTTTGTATTTCACTTATTAACTATTACATTTTAATGACTGAAAACATTCTCAAAGCAATTCGTAACGATTTTCTACTGTGGTTAAGGATGCGCACGATCTCGGTCGTACATTGTAGGACGATGTGCTTTTACGCAAGTGATGGTTATCCTTATTTGATGGTGTTTGTTGGTATACTTCTTTTACACTGAAAGTAATAAAGTTTGCTTTCTATGCACTCCTCAGTATGACGCAAAGTTGACTTAAAGAAGTATACTTGGAGTATAAAAGCTATTAGTGTACTGAAAGCGTACTTCAAAGTGTACTTTCATCATCTAAAAATGTGCTACTGTACAAGTATTAAACACGAAAATGATCCAATAACTTGCTGTATATGTTTACTTGTTGTACATTAAACAAGAAGCGTAGTTGTAGAGTTAAAATTTACTGCTGTAACATTAAAGTAGACCGAAAATGGGCCAGTTTTGTCCCATTAGTTTTAAACTTGATCTCTACATCTTGAGACTCTATTGACATTCTTCAAAATATCTTCTGCAGAAGATAATCAAACAACACTGGTCCCCCATTGACTTCCATTGTATGAACACAAAACCACAGAGACATTTCTCAAAATATCTTCTTTAGTGTTCCACTGAAGAAAGAGTCACATACAGGTTTTGAATGACATGAGGGTGAATAAAGAATGACAGCTTTTTTTCCAAGTCTCCATTTATAGTTGACCATTGTAGTGTGCGTGTAGGTTTTGATCTGAGGTCAAGACTGCACGTCTCTGTACTTCATTGGTGCTGTGAATGTTTTGGCAGTGTCACGTTGGTTTAGTTTCTCTCTTTGCCGTGTGTTTGCTGCGCCAGCGGAGCTCTGGAGCCAGAGCTATAAAACACACAGCCATCATCTAACCACAACTGTGAGCTGCCAACCAGTTGGGCTACATTCATCAGTGCTGACAAACAAAACGATGTAGTCTTAAATCATTTAGTCCTGCTTCAGTGACCTCACTCAATCCCATCAGCCCCTGTGGCTTTAGAGACGAGCTGTGATATGTTCTCTATTTTCTCATGTTGATGGTCGATGAAGTCCTGGATGCATGGACAGCTATACAGTACGGGAGTTTAAACCCCATTCTTCCTTGTGAAATGAGATCTAGTCCAAATCTGGAAATGCCATCTTTTTCCAACCTCGCTTTCAGCATCCTACAGCACGTCACAGTAAACTCTGATGATTATGGCAAGCCGAATTAAAAATTATGATTTTTACTAGTAAGAATTGTATTTCTGATATCTGAAATAAGATTTTTGACATGTAAGAAATTAAGTACTGATATTTGAAATTGAATTTGAATGGCAGTCTATTGTGATATTTAATTCATATCAAGAATCACTTTTTTTACTAGTTGAAATAAATTTTTTGATATCAAGAATACACATTTCTGTGATTGCATGATTGTTGTTATCAAGAATTCACGAAAATGTAATCACTAATATCAAAAATATAATTTGTTACTATTAGAAATTCAACTGTTGATATCAAAAATCCATATCCTGAGAATGATTAAAAGCTAATTCGGCTTGCCATAGATGATGCTTGAAAAACTGTCAAGCATCAAGAAGCGACCACAGGATTGGGATGCTGGTTATTTTGTGGTGCTGGTGAGGATTTGACTCTCTTCATGTTTCACGGCATTAACCGCCGAGTTTCCATCTCAATAGCCAACCAGAGGAAATACTGCGCTTCCTTCTCCAGAGAGGAAAATCTAAACGCTGGGTTCTGTGACTCAGATTATTTAGATTGGTGTGTAATGTTATGTATCATTTACATGATTAAATAGTTTCATATAAACACTCATTAGTGGTTCATCTCAGATTGCTCAGATGTAGATTCAGACACGGTTTGTTTGAAACTCTCAGACTGCATGAACATTAACAAAGAAACAGCCTTTAACACATCCCCTTTTAATATTGTACCATAGTGTTACCTTGGTTTGTGTAATATACTACTTTTATAATTATGTACCTATTATAATCAAATATATAAAACATATTTTTATGTACTTCTTTGGGAACTTTGTTGTGAGCTATTGGTGTATTTAAAGTTCACCACCGTTACACTTCAAAAGCAAACTAAAACTAAACTAAAAAGCAAACAATTCAGTTTTAAGAAGAATTGAAGTGCACTTACAATTTTTCTACACAAAGTATACCTAAAAATATACTTCAGCTTTTCTTAGGTTTCCTAAAACTGCATTTCCGAAATGATTTATAGTCCAGTATACTTTTTTCGAGTGTGCCATGTGTCAATCAAACAGTACCACGGTATTCCATGTATGTGATATCCGTCCGGCCACATTAGTTTTCGAAGGATCAAATCTCAGATCTGCACTTGATGAGTGTTAAAGCGTGTGGCTTTACAGATCATATTTGATAATAAGTGATATTCTCAGTTATTGGTTTGCAATAGTAAGCAGATGTGAAGACTATCTCTCCTCTGGCTGCTGTGATCTCTCGCTTCATCTGAAGTTTGTTTTTCTCCGTCTGAACGCTGAAATTGTGTCTCTGTGTGTGTGTGTGAGATCTATGCGCTCTTCATACATGTTTTTGCTGGCACTGACGCAGGATCATATGAAGCGGGTGAGTTTTCTTTTTCTGTGGTCTTGTTTTGTGATGTTATAATTGTCTTGACTGTTTTGGGCCTTTTGACTTGTAAATAAGACGCCGTGTTCTTTTTGGATGCAACGTGTTTGGTTTGGCAGCTGGGAAAGCATTTGAGATATTGTGAGCTCTGTGTGTTTATACTTTTCAGTCTGCAGCTCTGATCGTCTGGCACCGTGATGGCACCATTTGTGTATTTCATCTGTGTGTCAAAGTTTCCAAACTCTTTCTTTATCTTTGTGTGTTTTTATGGTTCCCGAGCTTGATGGGGGTCCGTGAACAAGCGGAAGTGCAGTGGCCTGGTGAAGATATGAAGTGTATTGTGAACGGGGCCCTGGATTAGCTGTACCGCTGTCTAAACACAGAGCTTTTCTCTCTGGAGGATTAGACCGAATCGCAATCGCTGTCTTAACTTTTGTCTGTAAAATTCATTCCTCTAGATTTTCAACTTGTCACAATTTCTGCAGTCTTTTTTGGACTGTGTACTGCTTGTTTAGTCAAACTCAATACTTTTCTTATTCTTATTCCTTTAAAATGTAGGATTAGGGGTTAGTTTCCACAAAAACCAAACGCCCGAGCACCATCCTTGCAACCATCCTAACTCTGGGTTGAGTCAAATATGAATGATTTATAGCTTCATTTAAACCAATGGTTTGGTTTGACCTTGTTTTACCCAGTCACAGGTCTATAGAACCCAGCATTTTTTAAGAGTACAGAAAACCCTAGCAACGTCCTGGCAACGACCTAAAAAATCATCGTAACGTCCTGGCAACAACTCAGAAAACCCCAGCAACGTCCTGGCAATGACCTAGAAAATCATCACAACGTCCTGGCAACAACTCAGAAAACCCTAGCAACGTCCTGGCAACGACCTAGAAAATCATCGCAACCTCCTGGCAACAACTCAGAAAACCCTAGCAAGTCCTGGCAACCACCTAGAAAATCATTGCAATGTCCTGGCAACAACTCAGAAAACCCTAGCAACGTCCTGGCAACCACCTAGAAAATCATCACAACGTCCTGGCAACAACTCAGAAAACCCTAGCAACGTCCTGGCAACGACCTAGAAAATCATCGCAACCTCCTGGCAACAACTCAGAAAACCCTAGCAACGTCCTGGCAACCACCTAGAAAATCATCACAACGTCCTGGCAACAACTCACAAAACCCTAGCAACGTCCTGGCAACAACTCAGAAAACCCTAGCAACGTCCTGGCAACCACCTAGAAAATCCTCACAACGTCCTGGCAACAACTCACAAAACCCTAGCAACGTCCTGGCAACAACTCAGAAAACCCTAGCAACGTCCTGGCAACCACCTAGAAAATCATCACAACGTCCTGGCAACAACTCACAAAACCCTAGCAACGTTCTGGCAACCATCTAGAAAATCATTGAATTGGCCTGGCAACAACTCAGAAAACCGTAGCAACGGCCTGTATACCATCTGGAAAACCCTAGCAACGTCCTGGCAACCACCTAGAACACCTTAGAAACACTAGCAAAGATGTTCAATTCAATTCTGTTTTATTTATGTTGCGCTTTTCACAGTGTTTCATTGTTACAGAGCAACTTCAAAGGAAGAAAGACAAAAACAAACAAAAATTATATTATTGTAATGTAGATGTAATGTTAAGAAAACCAGGCCCCATATGTATTAAGCTTCTTAAAAAAAAAGAGTGGTCTTAAACTTTGACTGAAGTGTCAAAACATTCTTAGTAAGAAGAATGACTTTTCTAAGAGTAGAAGACTTTTATGGGAGTAAAGTTTGAGACTGATTCTTATGTTCTGACTCAAGTGTTGTAAATTAAGGACTATAATGATTTAAACAGAGACAGAACGGAAGCCCTTTACCTCTGCAAGGATGAAGTCATATCAGAATGGCACCATTTATTCATGACTGAATTAAGACATTACTTAATGCAGACATTACATTATTATTATATATATTTTATTAATTTATATAAACAGCAGCAACCCATAACATATTTGGGTAAAATAAACCAAAATTTACTTATTGGGCAAGTACATAAAAATCGGTTGACTTCAACCCATAAGACAAATACATAAAGTAACCTGCGATTTAATTTTTCAAATAGTGATGGCGACAGAGAGATGCAAAAGTAAAAAATTACAGTTTCAAAATTGTATTTTGAATTCTGTGCAAAGATATTACAAATATGCATCCACTTTTGATTGTGTTTTAATAGTTAATTTAAAATATTAAGCCGCTGAATCACATCCCATTACATTCACAGCTCTAGGCCATATAAAGAAAAGACCAAAGCTGCAAATTTAGTTTTATTTATGAGTATACCACAAATGACCTAAGAAATCAGACAGTGTTCTTTCACACGGCTGTGTTTGTATTCAGATGAGATTCATCATTCATCTTTGTCATGTTTGTTCCTCTCTTCTCTGCCGTCTTTGTGTCTGTGAGAGTATTTATAACTCTCAGATCTGATTGGAAGTTATTCTTGCCATCTTGTTTCTTGAAAAGCCACAATGCAGACAGTGAAGAGACGTGAGTCCCACCCTGAGATGTGCGCTGACGTGCTCTGACATGTTTATGTGGACATACACACATTCACATCTTCATTCATCAGGAAATGAAAAAGTGACTTTTGCTTTGCAGATATTGTTCGATGTTTCTGGCAAAATGCAGACACACCTTCTATTTGTCACATTTGGCTGTGTAACATAACACAAATCACAGATGATGGAGTGTGATGCTGCTTTAGGTCACATGTGAGGAGCATCAGTATTTCACAGGTGCTTAAGATATCTCATTCCAATGTTGAAGAAATTTCTATTATTTGATAATCAAATTGAGGTGCCATCTTTAAATCAGTGAATCAGTAAAGTGTCTTTACTTTTGACTGGTCATGTGCTTATTAAAAGAATACAATTTTAAATAATTTTTTATTCATGTACAGTAAAAGCCATTTATTTTTTAAAAGTCGAATTCGTGCAGTTGTGTTTGGATATTTGTGAATCTGTCAAGCTGTTTGTCTTTGTGGGAATTTACTTACTGAAAAAAAACTTGTTCATAGCAAAAACACCAGAATAAAAATATTAAATAAATACATAAATAAATGATATAATACATATATTACAAATAATAAATTATAAACATGCATAAAATAGAACACACCGAACTTCACACTTTCATGGGAAGTAAAGTATTAGTCAGTGATTGATCATTTATTTGCCGTGAATCCTTCATGAAGACATTCTGTCAGCTGTTGTAGATGCTTTGTTTTGTTCTCTGAACACTGTTTATATTGTGCGGATCTGATGTTGTGTTGAGTTGTGGGATAATGAAGCTCTTTTTGATGGAGAGCATCTGGAAGTGGAGAGGTTGCCATGGTGATTGTGACAATACACTCTTGGTTGTAAGATGGAAACCTTGTTGTTTTGTTAGCATCCTCCTGCTGTGTTTAACTCTTTCACGTGTCAGACTCTCCTCCGTGTCTGGCGATGGACCAGAGGCATGTTTACATCTCTTCTCATGCATATTGATGAATGTTAAGGATTGAGATGTTGAACTGGGTCATTGCCGTCCCATTCTTGTTGACTCCATGCATGATATTATTGGTGGACTTTTAATGTATTTTACATTTTGTGCCATGTGAAGATGCTCTGAACTTTTTGTAAAGAAAAACTTCACCCAAATATGACAATTCTGACTTTGTCATTGAACACACAAAAATACACAAACGCCTCATGTAAACGTGTTTCTTTTTAGAATTTCTCTGATGAAAATCACATGTGGTTTAACTATTCATGGTAAAACATATGACCTCGGTCTGACTACAGTATTGATCACTGTTTTAGTTCAACTTTGGTAACACAAATGGTCACAAAACAACACTTTTACCAGAATAAAAACAATTTTCCTAGGGGGCACTTTCTTTCCTTCCTTCCTTCCTTCCTTCCTTCCTTCCTTTCTTTCTGTCTTTCTTTCTTTCCCCTATTTTCTTTTACTTCCTTCCTTAATTCCTTCCTTCCCTCCTCCTCCCCCCTCTTTCTTTCTTTCTTTCTTTCTTTCTTTCTTTCTTTCTATCTATCTATCTATCTATCTATCTATCTATCTATCTATCTATCTATCTATCTATCTATCTATCTATCTATCTATCTATCTATCTATCTATCTATCTACCTACCTACCTACCTACCTACCTACCTATCTCTTCCTTACTTCCTTCCTTTCCTTTCCTTTCCTTTCCTTTCCTTTCCTTTCCTTTCCTTTCCTTTCCTTTCCTTTCCTTTCCTTTCCTTTCCTTTCCTTTCCTTTCCTTTCCTATCCTATCCTATCCTTTCTTTCTTTCTTTCTTTCTTTCTTTCTTTCTCTCTCTCTCTCCCTTCCTTCCTTTCTTTCTTTCTTTCTTTCTTTCTTTCTTTCTTTCTTTCTTTCTTTCTTTCCTTTCCATTCCTATCCTTTCTTTCTCTTCATTCTTTCTTTTCTTTCTTTCTCTTTCTTTCTCTTTCTTTCTCTTCCTTTCTTTCTTCCTTCCTTTTCCATCCTTTCTTTCTCTTCCTTCCTCCCTTCCTTTCTTTCTTTCTTTCTTTCTTTCTTAATCTCTCCTCCAAAGCTCATGAATTGAAGTTAATGTTTAAGACTCTTTGTGAAGGCTGATGTTATTTGGCAACAGTGTTGAAACCCTGCTGAGGGGAGCGAGAACACAACACAAAACTGTCTAAATGAAAATATTTACGGTCCAGCGTGGACGGCAGAAACCCTGTGGGACGGGTTTAGTTTTAAAGCCTGATGAATCAGTCACGCTGACGTTTTTCTGAAGATTGAGTTGATTGTTTTAATGAGATCTAATGACTCTTTACAGCGTCTCGCTGGCCAGTTTCTTCACCTGGTTTGTGTCATGAATAAACACATTCATCTAATGATTCTGTCTGTAAAAGCAATGAGCATCACTACTGTTCACTCTCATAAACTAGATATTTGTCCTGTAAAGATACACCTCTTCTGACCTCTGTGACTCTTTACACCTCATTTGATGCTGTAAGAGCACTTGGATCGGCGCTTTACCGCAGTAAACGGTGTATTTTTCTCATTAATATTCTGCAATAACCAATTCTTCCAAGAACTGCTATTGTTCTGTGGATTCATTTTCAGAGTATGTGCGTCTTTATTTTAACACGCAATTCATACACCCCGTAGATCTTATTATGAGACCAATATTACCTTATTTGGATTCGGTTGTGATTTCCGAAAAGCCAAAAGTATAAAGACGTTACTGCTGGTTTAAGCTTTTTGAATATAATATCCCATTGTGTGTCAAGACGAGGATGCGATTATTTTACACAATGTGTTTTGTGTAATCCGTGTTCATTATCTATGAACTTCTGCGGTAAAGCCAGTCTTCTCTTTCTTCTTACATTCTTACATTTATTGCCTTTGTGATTGACCACACGTTTCACCAAAGTCAGAAAGTGTTATCGTCTTCAAATTCATTTAAGATATAAAAACGTGTCATAGGTTTGGGTGTCACACAGAGAGTAAATACAAGTAAATGTACTTCTGTTTAGAAGAGTATATCTGTTCCAGAGTAAACCCGACTCATTTCTACCGTCCACATACGGGTGGAGAAACAAGTTTCCATTTTACTCATCCAAAACTTTCTCTCCATCTCTCTCAGGCGATGACCAGTCTGCTTGACCACAAACTCAATGTCCTGATGGATGGAGCGCTGATTTCGAGAGCGATTCAGAGCTATAATTAGTTTTTCCAACAGCGAAAGAATAAGATCTCGCTGTGTTGAAAGATTGACGTCAGCAATGAATGATAGATGCTCCACGTATATTCTGCACTCCTAATTTCACGAATCGCCTACTTCTTGTTTTGAAAACCCCTATTTGGTTTATGTTTGGAATTTTTTAAAACAACTTCATAATCTAACGCAGTAGTATGCCATCATGATGTATTTATTTATTTATTTAATGATAAGGATTGAATGCAAAGCCAATACCAACAGTCCACACGACTATAAATCTGTGAGATGTCTCAGATCTGATGCGATGAGATGCTGGTTTCTGACTTGGGTTCTTGGGAAGATCGATCTTCTCTGAGCGATGTGGAACGGGAAGGAAGCTTCTCTTAATTGTTAGATGTTGAAGTTGAGAACGGAGACACGCTTCATTGGATCTCACCACCTCAGACCTGCGGGAGCTCGATGGATTCCACGCTTCTGTACTTCACAAAACCACCTCAGCGTGTTTACTTTCATCTGCCTCATAAAATGACAGACTGCTTTTTCAATTATCAAGCTAATGGTTTGAATCTCTGTGGTATCCTCGGGTACGGCTGCATTGCCAGTACGGCCGTATATACTGTGTAGTGTGTAGAAACCATCAGCCTGTTCTCGCGGGAATTTGTAACTATTTTACAGTGTGGCTGACCCTATGAATCTATACATTGTAAATCAGACTAAAATATACACTGTAAAACTTGTAGTTTGACAGTAACGTACTGTAGATTTAATTACTTTCCTATTGGTACCGTTTTCAATTTGAGTTCAACTTTAAGTAAGGGAAAATATACAGCTGGTTGTTATTGCAGAAATAAGTACCGACAGTGTGATCACGACCCCACGCAAAGCAGGTTAAATGTCACGAACAGACAATTTTGGTTAATCATTTGTAAATATAATGTCCTATATGTTATTAAAAGATGTATTTACATTTAATTTGTCAAAAAACTTTATTTGTTGCATTAGGCCCACCGTGTGTTATTAGTTTTGAGAGGTTGTTATCTGGGAAAAACCAACCTGCAAATATCCTGACTGGCCAATCAGAAACAAGCATTCCAACGAGACGTGTAACAATCAAAATTAAATGAGCAAGGCTCAAAAATGGACATTCTTCATAAGCGTTTTTGTTTGTTTTCTAGTAAAACTATTTAATTCTTCTTAAATTCGTTTTAGTTAGTCTTGGTTTATCAAAGTCTTGGTTATGAAAGAAAATATAAGAACTAGGTAAGTGGATGTTTAAAAAAAAATGTAAATACTGTAAAACCATATCTACACCACATGTGGCGCGATGCCACAAGTGTGGATTATTTTTAAAATTATAATGGTTTCTAATGTGTTCGATTGTCTTTTGTTGTGTCGTGTCGCCCCGCGTCCGGTGTAGACACGGTGTAAGTTACTGGCAAACCTGATGCAAAACTAAAGCAAAGTTTTACAGTGAAAGATTGTTAGAAACATGCAAAAACAAAATCATTAAATCTAATCGTCAATGAGGTGAAAACGGATCATTCTAAATACAGGAATGAAGTCATTCGTACGGATTTATTAGCCACCACATAAAATAGTGGCAAGAGTTTGCTCTGAAACGTTTTATTCATACAGTTTATGACAATTCCATTAAAATTATCATCAATTAGAGCTTTTTAATATATATTAAAAAGACAAAAAGGAAAATGTCCTGCTTGTTTACTTGCTCTTTGGCTTGTTCACGTATACTGTAGTTTAGATGACAGGGAAAATAACCATTTAATGGGAAAAAGTCTATAATACACGTGAACATACTCACAGAAATATGCTTACACACAAAACACAGCAAAGACTGGAAGACATTTTTAAATATCTGTAATATATTTTTAAATATATTTCTTTGCAGATGAATATCAAGAGGAATGGAAAAACCTGCATACGGCTTTTGTTCTTGATTTAATTATGTTCAGATTATTGAGCTTCCTGAGAAGTCCACCAGTGAACACTATCCCTTTAAAAGATGTTTATGTAACCTTAGAGGATTGTTTTCTTTAAAAACTTTGAAGAAGAAGCTCACAAAGTGTTTGCCCTTCCCAATAAAAGGCCCTGAAACTGTGATCAATGTTTGTTCTGTTCTCTGTGATTCAGAACCGAACCCGAGAGCCGTGGTTTATCCGGTAGCCCTTATAAATCCAGCCCTAAATGGATTCTTTCAGCGGGATGAGTTTGGGATGAAGCAGAGAATTTGCCTGCGGTCCCCGAGGACATATACCTGCTCTTCAGTGCTGTGGCTTTTGGACGAGAGACTCCGTGTCTTTGAGAGCCAGATTATACTGAGACGTTTCACTCCCTTCTGTCTGGCCGAGGAGCCGGCGGGTGCGTGAGTGAGTCGACTTATAGAAATATCCAGCAGCACGTTTCTTCACTCTCTGTGTGTTCCAAAGCAAAGCCTCACACCTGGACCACCGCCCGAGTCTCACGGAGCACTTCTCTCTTTATATACATTAACCTTGTGTGCTGTCTGTTTGTTTTAAAGTTTAATACTAAAGTGGTTAGATGGGAATATAAAAACTTTTGGAATATAAAAGCAATTTGATTGTTTAGATGTTGCTCTGTCATAGTTCAGGAGATGTGATGTTGTGATGTGAGTTCTCAGTTGTGTCTCAGTTTTAACATATTCTCAGATGTTGCTCAGAGTGTGGAGGTAAAAAATTTATATAATTGAAATAAAATTAGTTAAATAAACCAGATTTGGACAAATGTGATGAGAAATGTTTGAGTTCATGTCAAGATCTTCAGTTACATTGACTGAAAACTTAACAAATCTGTGCTCTGTTTGTTGACATCTCTTCTGAAACTCATTTGTCAGATTTCTGATCCTTTTTCTCAGGGGATATATCTGAGATGCAAGAAACAAACCATTTAATTTGATAAAAGTCAAGGAGAAATAACTGAGCTTTAAAAGAGATGTGATTTTATTAAAAAATTAAATACAAGGAAGGAAAAGGACCACGTAGAATTTTCATGAAAATGATGTTCCCGATGCAAAATTAATTGAATGTTTAGTGTAAGAGTCATCATTTGTCATAACTTTGTATTGTTAAGCCAGTAGACTTGTGTTTAAGTATTATGATAAATAATAAGAGCAATTTGAATTTAACTTTACAAGTGAAGCTCCAATAACATAGTTGTAAATAGTTACGTCATGTCAAAGGTTAAAAGAAAAGAAATGACACAGTCATTTGACAGCGACACAGTTTTTTGACCCTGTAACACTTTGGTCTTTTCTGTTAATTTTGTTAATAAACATTCCAAAGAAAGATATTGGAAGAGACTGAATATGATTCGAGTTCAAAAAACGCTCTGACGTCAAGAAGGGTGAAGTACTGAAGAGAATTAGACTGATTGTCACCACATTTAGATTCTGCTAACACTTTAGATTCTGAGTATATTCATAGTATTCTGTAATATAGTACCACATTTAATATACTTTTAAATGAATTAATTTAATGAATTGAATAAAATTGATGAAGCATCTGAACTAACATGCTGTTTCAATTCCTGAGTTACTTGTTGAGCATCTGAAAAGCAAACGTTGTATTTTTCCAGTCCCTTATTGTCTTTAGATTTGAGATGATTTGCAGAGGTCAGTGTTTGAGACCACAGCACAGAAACTCTGTTGTTTCTCAGAAAATATCCTCAAATGCCGCTGGAGAACCACCAGCCGCAAATCCTCCACTTGGCCTCAGTATTGCTGAATGGGCAAGAAAATAAAAGAGAGAGAGAGAGAGAGAGAGAGAGGGGGAATGGTGCCATGCAAATTAAATGCAGATTCTGGCTGTATGCTTTTTTTGGTGTGTAATAAGAGGAAAAAAGCAAATGAAAAAAATGAAGAGAAATAAACGGAAAGAAATTGGCAGAAATGTTTGTTTCAGTTGGCTGAGAGAAGCTGTGTTACAGTCGGATCATTATACTGGAATCCTGAGCGAGAGAGAGAGACTAACAACTTTCTGACGCCTCTCTCTTCGTCTCTTCTCTTTTTTTTCTTTGTACCCAGGTCTGGAGGGAATTTAAAGATAATTTGAATTCACTCACGAAACCCCAAACATCCATATGCCCAGACGTAAAGGTTCAGGGGGTCTGTGGCACTATAGCATCTGGAAGTTTGGGGTTTTGATGGTTATGACAGTGGCCGCCACTGCTAGGCCTAAAAAATGAATAATAAGTGATGCTGAAGACAGGAGGAAAGGATCTGTGTGTTTAATATTATGATGTGTTTGTGCAGTACAGTATAGAATCCAGGTTGGCTGTAAATCAAGAATGAAGAATTTGAGGATTAAACCACTTACTAATAGAAGCCATTGGATGACACAGTGTCAGGAGTCTGAAGTGTCTCAACATTTAAATAAAGTAAGTTGAAACAAAAGAGACATTTTTGACAAAGTGAAATGTTTTTAAGATCTTTAAAGATCAGGTATCACACGTAGTTTCTGCCGATCTCATATTAATCTTGAGTACCCATAGAGAAGTGTTGCATACGTCGTATCTTCAAAGAGTGTTTAGTTTGATCACATTTATAAAAGAGCTGTACGATTATTTCCGGAAAAACAGGAGCTGCTGGAGACGGGCGGTGGGACGGAACTACAGCACACAACACATCATCACATTAATCCCTTCATGTTTTCTACATTATGCACGTTGGCAACAATTGCCAACAAAACCCAGATGTATGACTTAATTTTTACTTACCACATGCGGTTCATGTCTGCAATCTATTAGCACTGGGACCGAGCCATCTATCTCCAACGTTCTCCAAATCCAGCGTTATATCCACCGTATATATAAAATCCATCACTGATAATGATAACTGATAAGACAAACTTTTCTTTCGCCCAATAAAAGCGATAGGATCTCTGTTACAAAACCAGAATCCAGACTTAAAAAAAAACTTTCCGAAACAAGTTGGAGTGCTGGGGGAGTTTATCAAGCACAGAAATACTACGTCCTGCGTCCAACTCGATTTTAACAAGTTGACCATGTTAAGCATGAGAGAGAGGCACGTTTAACAATGTAAAGAAGTCAGAATGCATGACATGGCATGTTAGCTCCACTTTAACTTAAGAGGAGATGCTTGAGATAACTGAAGGCGGCAGATGACATGAGCATGTCTCCATTTGCTCTCTATTATAGTAACCTTAGTAACCTTGTTGGGTTGAGAAAGTAAAAATGGAGAGTAAAGTAAATCCTTCCCCCATTTCACAATAGAGTGATTTCAACAGTTTTGTTGGAAATTTCAGATTTAACATCACTTGTGCATCAGCATGTAAAGTAACCTGCAGTTTTATAAATTAACGAGAGGCAAACGTTACAGATTGTTATTTAAAATTAAATAAAAATGGATAAAAATGTAATCATGGGCAGTAATCGATTTCAACACAAAGACTTTATTCTTCTAATATACAATTCAATGGTGTTTGCTGTAGTTCAGTATATGTTTGTCATAAAAGGTTTTATGATTTTTTGTTGTCGCTCACAGTTTTTCTTTGACACTTGCAAGATGATTCTTGGACTTTTTCTTTAAAAGTCAATCCAAAGTAACATTATCCAATAATGTGAGCACGATCATCTTCCAGATGTGTGTGAAAGAGGGGAGATTAGCTCATCTTCTCCCAGGTTCAGCCAAACACTCACCTAATAGAGTTTAAATGGATGTGCGGTGTGAATCCTTTTGGAAAGTGTGTAAACCCACCGTATGAGCTCTAGACTCTTCATCTAGACGTCGCCCATGTCTCTTTCTTTTGTCTGACCACATTACCGTAACCAAAGAATCTGTTTTAGCATACCCTGAATTGTGTGTTCTTTTGCTGGCCAGACAGAGAGTTGGACTCCAGAGGAGGACCGGCATTAAAGGGAAGTAGATGTGCTATGACAGTTACTTTTTCGTTTAAAGAAGGTTAAGATGTAGATCGGCACCCAGGCCAACTCTCACCCCGTGATCCGCCTAAATGCATGAAAATGAGGACAGAAAACGTTGTTTACCCACCCAAGACGAATCGCTTCAGAACACTGGACGGCACCAACAGGGGCGTTTGCCTCCGTGTGCCAAGAAGCCTGTAGCACCAGCTCAACTCCATTCAACTGTCTGTTTGCCATAGAAAGCACATTTGCATGCTATATTCTTCCTATTGAACGCTGCTTTGAGACAGACAGTGTGATGGAGCCGCCGGTTTTGTCTTGGTCTTGACACACAGCGCAAGAGAACCCGCAATGTGGCCAGTCGACAGAACATTGACATCTGAGGTTTTTGAAAGCTAAATTATGCGTTGTAATGTGCAATCACGACGATAGGGTGTAAAGGCGTTGCTAAGGTGATGATGCTTACAGTGTTTATTTTGAGTTCGGTTTTGTTTATTTGTTTCTTGTGATATTTGGATCACACAGGATGGTAACACACACAACCTTACAAATACAAGACAATAATGGGAAATCGTAATTTCAAGTAAACTTTTTGAATTGAATTAAAACAAAATGTGTCATTGAAACTATGGTGTTGTCAAGGAACCCATCCTCACTGATGCTTCATGTTGGCGGAGATGTAATGTGGGTTCTGTGTCGGGGTCAGAGTGAACTAGGATGGCATGTTCTCGCTTGATTATTTGTTGGCCTTATGACCCGATAATGCTTTCGCTTCATTGCAGTATGATTGACAGCTTGTCATATCACGACAGTGTGGAGATGAGCGACTGTGGTGTTTTAGAATAGAGCTGTCACTCCGTTTGAGTGACGGACACACAGTCCGTGGGAACCGGAGGGCAGGGGGGCTTCTGGTTGGACAGGCCGTGATGGCTGGAGCGTATGGGGGCGGGGGTGAATAAATATGTTTGTCACTTTACCGAGCCTGTGGTGTCCAAGACAGGAAACACATTGATGGATGAATGAGAGATGATGGCAATGAGAAGAAATGAGGGGTTAGTTTATGGGATGGGATCTTATCAGATGTGTGATATGCCAGGAGCCTCATGCTGACTGCCGGTCCACAGATTCCAGATCCATCACAGATGAAATCACTTCAAACACTTTTGATTGTTTCTCCTCTCCATCAATGAAATGAAAACGATGATGAAAAGGTTCTTAGAGATCTCACACGTGTCTCGTATAGAGTCTCATGGGGTCTCAATAGTCATTTTAATATCAACGGATATCTGATGTTTAATATGAAATGATGTCTCATCTGATCCTTTTAAGACCAAGAGATATATCTAAAACACATTGGTGTCTATTTTTGTTTCTCATGGCAAATTGAAAAAGACATCTGAAGCAGAGAGAGCGCTTCGATGACCACGAACTGAGATTATATTCTGTGCTAATAATCTTTATAATATTCTAAAATCAATTCTTATATCACTAATATCACTCTAACTCTTGATATTAAAGCATCATTATACTCAACAATTACGGTTTATTTTATTGCAAAGAAAAGATTATTATATTAATGTTGATCATTTGCATTTGTTGGTTTAATCTGAAGTCACTTTTAGCCTTAACGTGTCTTTAGGTCTGGAAAGATGTTTACTTTTCCAACGAGATGTTGGTAATGTAAAAGTAATATTGTCTGTATACGTACGAAGCGACTCTTTCATTTTTGATGCAGAAGTAACAACAGTCACAAGCTGGTCTTAAAGAGATAGTTCACCTAAAATAAAAATGAATTCATCATTTATTCTTCGTCATCTCATTTCAAACCTGTATGCGTTTCTTTCCTCTCCAGAAGACAAAAGAAGATATTTTGAAGAATGTTTGTAACCATCAACATCGAATACCATTGACTTCCATGGTATGGACACAAAACCACTGAACCACTGTGTTCCACAGAAGAGGATAAATAAATGATGTCATTTTTTGGTGTATTTTGGGGTGAGGTTTTTCCTTTGTGTCTGGTGCAGATGGTTGACCGGTGAAGCCTCGCTGCTTAAGCTCATTTAGAGATCTTTTGTGGACCCCACCATCACACCCAAACACAACATATGCTTCTCTTTCAGCAGGGGTGAGATTTCTACGCTCCGCTGGCTGGGAAAGAGAAACGGATCACGTCAGGTCTGGACTTAAAGTCACTAATCAGATCTCTGTCGTCATAGTTTCTCTCATCTGATAAGAAGAACATTTAAAACAAAAAGTGTCACCACATGGCTTTGCGGTGATTATCAACAGCAGTGATCTATTAAGACAACGTGTTTTTACTGGCGTTGGTTTTCTGGCCTCATTTTAACTCAAAATCTTTGCATCACAACTCAAGTGTAGAGTTTGAAGACGTTATGGAATATATAAAGTATTTGCTTCTTGTTTAGAAATGTTACCAAATTGCATTTCAATGTGAAAAAATCAAGTAAATAAAAAGTTGAAAAAATGTGTCCTTACTTTAGCCCGACATTAAACTTATGATTGACAAATTATGTCATTTTGATACACGTCTTTTTGCAGATAACTGACCAGTTTGGGGCAAACTACTCTGAAAAAGTAATATATTACTAGTTACCAATTACATATTCAATAGTGTAATCAGATTACTGTACAAGTTTCTCACTCCAAAAAGTATTTAATTACTAATTACTTTCTATATCATCAACTTTGATTAGTTAAGTGATTCAAGCTTAGACATGAAACAACTCTTAATTTATTCAAATAACATATATAACTACATAAAGTGGTATTATTAACTGACCAAAGAATTACAATCGTGAGAATTATACATAAAAACATGCATTTTAAAGTTTTATTTTGATGTCAATTATACTATTGCCCACACATACATTACACAAAGTATTTTGTGGAATTACATCAGAAGTCTCTTACTTTACTTTTTCAAAGGAAAATCAATAACATTACAGTAACTTATTACCTTTAGTTACACCCAACAGACAAATATTAACCGAAGTAGAACAAAAAAAGTATTTGGTTCAACAACCAAAAAAACTTTCTCCAAAAACTCGAAGTTTGGACATTTTTGGTCACTTTTGTTAAACTGGACTTGAATTTGTATAAACGTTATATAAAGCACATTTATGCAGTGAAAGAAAGTTCTCAGGTTTTCTTTGTATTGATATCATTCAGCGTCTAGCGTCATGTCAGAGTGGGCTGTCGCTGGCGTCCCCCCGTTCGCTTTTCACCGGTTAAATTCTGTGGAAATTAGACAGTGCTGCCAAACTGAATGTTTTCCCCCCGGCCGTGGAGAGGAGTGCAGATCAGGCACATTCCAGGGGAAAGCTGTGTAAATCCCTCCATGTGATTTGCTGGAGGACCTCCTGACCTCAGCCATACATTAGCAGATTAGGCGGGTGGACGGCACACACAGAGAGCCGGAGACCGCGGGGCCTCTGCTATTCACAGCACAGTTAACACAAGACCCCAGTGACACATCCGCCGTCTCAACACAACGTTCACTGGTCTTCAGCTCATGTATGTGTGAAGCGTGAGGGAAAGAGCAACCGTGTTTCCGAGTTGAAAAATTTGCAGAGAGTCTGTGTTTGTGCTTTTGGATTATTGAAATAAAAGCGATGCCGTTTCTGCTTTTAAATGTTTTATTTTATATTTCAGATGAACTGCATGACACAGGTTCACAATTCACTCCTGCAATTTGACACAAGAAAATATAAACAAGATCAAAAACTGTGAAGCGAGTTCTTATTTTGTCACATTATAAAGACCAATTTATTTATTTTTGTTTTGCAATGACACACTCTTCAGATGGTTGCTGGTGTCGGCTCTTATTCTATCAGACGTGTCTCTCTTGGCTGTTTTTAAAGGTTTGAAGCTGTTGAATCACGACGGCTGGTTGGATTGTTTTCCCAGTGACTCCCGGATCTTCGCCCCATTGTGGTTCCGACACCCTGCAACCTTTAATCCGCTGGGGCTTAGCTTCCCTCAAACACCGGCTGTAGATATCCAGATTCATTTCCCCTCATTCCTGATGTGATGAGAGTTCTCCATGAGATTAAGGCAAAGAGTTTGTTATCATACTTTCATCGTTGAGGTTTTATTGAATTATAATGCTCAAGCTCACTTGACGTGATGTGTACATACGTTATAAAAATAATGCACCTATTCTGTGACACGGTAGTTTATCAATCTTTCATAGAAATAAAAATGTGTCTTGAACATCGGCTTTGTTTCTCAATGAGAATAGAGTCAAATGTTCCAGCAAACATCTCAACGATGGCAGTTGTCTCACACTTGACTATTTTTATTTCCCTCAAAGGGTTTTTGTAGAAATGAGTCTCGTGAGGGCAATAACACAAAGGTTTATGACAATACTTATCGGCTTTCATTCTTATGATTATCATCTGATATGAAACTCTTTACATAAATATTGAGCGACGGTCCTGATGTTCACAGATTGGTGGTCTCGCCGAGAGCTCTGCCCACCCTTTGTGAGCAAAACACATGGAGCAACACTTCAGACAGACTCACACACCGCAGGAACACATGAGCCAATGATCAGTCAAGCTGGCACACAGATGGACCCATCGCACACACACATCACAACACATCATATTGTTTGAGTCCTGCAGGGGTTCAGAGATGCGATAGAAACACAAGATCGTTTATTCCAACTTTATATTACAAGTTCATGAATCCATCGAAGATTGTCCATCGACAGATCTCAAGTAGTCGTGTTTTGTTCTTCTGTTGGAAACATACACGAGCTGTTTTCTTGCTCAGGAGTTGTGCGATTTCATTGAACTTTAGGGTTCAAATAGAAACTCTTAAAGGGACAGAACGCTTATAAATTAAAAAATGTTGTATTTTTTATTTTTGCACCAAAAGAAAGTGCAAAAGTGAGCCACGCTCTTAAAAATCTTTTAGTCAAAGGTTCTTTAAAGAATCATCTCTTTCTTCCTTTTTTTAAAATCCGAAGAACATTTTTTAGCTACAAAGAACCTTTTGTGAAACAAAAAGGTTCTTCGGATGATCTTTATGGAACCAAAAGATTCTTCGATGGCATCAACAAACCGTTTGAAGGACCTTTTTTTAAGAGTGTTGATTGCAGTTATCGCTTCTGTTATCTAGAATTACCCTTAAAGAATTGTTGACTGGCAATATTGCATGAAATATTTTTCCTAAAGTGAAATATCAAACCAGTTTGATGGCAAAATGTATTTTTTAAGCTATTAGAAGAAAATATGCTTTTATCATCATGGTTTGTGTGTTCAAATCTCAGTTTCATGCCAAAATTAAACTTAAACAGAGAAACAAATGTCACAGTGCAGTTAAAGTTTAAAAGTCATTAAAATATATTTTATAAAGAGCAGAACATCCTAAGATTTCTGTATCTGATCTGTTTTTTTATGTGAGGCGTGTGAGGGGGTGACATGTTTCTCAAGCATCCGTGTGTGAAGAGCGCTCTGCTTGAGTTCTTTCCACCCTCCTCCCGTTTCGGAGGTGAGGACATCTCGACACTTTTATGGCTTTAAATCCGTCCACTAATGTAAAACAAACATCAGATCAATCTTCTCTGTCTTATCAAACACACCAATTTGTTCCCCATTTGGTATAGAGAGAGCAGAGATTTTCACACTCACACATCCACATGATTCTATATAGAGTAATGGAGTCAGATATACAGTATGAAAATAACATGATACTTTGAAAACATCTTTAGATAGCTCTTGAAAGGGATACTTCACCCAAAAATGAAAATTCTGTCATCGTTTACACACCTTCGAGTTGTTCCAAATCTGTATAAATGTCTTTGTTCTGATAAAAACAGAGAAAGATATTTGGAAGAATGCTCATAAGACAGACATTGCCCCATCGACTCCTGTAGTAGGAAAAAAAGTTGTTAAAAGTGCCCCAGAACTGTTTGGTGTCCTACATTCTTCAAAATCTCTTTATTTGTGTTCAAGTATTTTTCCTGAGAGTCAATGGGGGGAAAGATTTGTTTGGTTATAAGCATTCTTCCAAATATCTTTCTCTGTGTTCAGATTTGAAACAACTATGTCTACACATGGTGTATATCAAAAGTACCATGAGGCCAAAATAAATATAATAGTTATTCTCTCTCTCTCTCTCTCTCTCTCTCTCTCTCGGTCTGTCTCAGAACAGTGAATCTTTGGTGACCCACTGGTGTGAGCAGTTGTATGTTGTCACAGTAAATTACTTTGACAGACTGGAGGAGTGATAGCTCTTGCTGGGTGGGAATATGGGTGGGTGTGTGTGTGTCTTGGGTTTGATTCTGTGCCCTTCACAGAACAATGATGCCCACAATCTCTTCTCTCTGTAGGGGTTTATTGTTTCCTTTAAATCAAACACAACCAAGATCTGGATTCATCTTAACCCGATGTCGAATACTTCCCCTATTCCCAGAGCTAAAATATAAAGTCTGAAGGCCAGTTTATCAATCATCATTGGATGAAGAAAGATCTGATAAACCTGAGCATCCTGGCCATTATTTTAAAATAAAGAGGACATTGGCAAGGCACAGTTCTTGAAAGCTTCGTTTCATAAAGAGCCTTTGACATCCAACCTTTCTGTTGCACAAAATATATATATATATGTGAGAAAAAAAATTGATTCTTCGGTGAACAAAAAAATAAAGAAGCCTGTATTGAACTTGTGAACAACATGCACTAAAATATCAACAGAATATATTTTTTGGTTTTATAATCTCATCGTTTAATGTTTCATAAATGTTACAATTCATTTAGATTTAAAATACATTTCATTCTCTATCTTGGCATATTCAGACAATTTTTTTGACAATATTTGTAACTAAATTCTTGCATTTGTTATACAGAGTAAATTGAGTTCCGCAGAGATGACATGTCTTTGTATGCAACCACCGGAATAAGTTCCATCGCCCTGAAGTCTGTGGGTATTTCGTCTTGGTTTTTGGTAAATTGCTTCTAAATATTTTCACGTTTGATTCTATGACATAAAATACAGTTCATGATTTTTTAAACGTTTATTGAGTCTTTAAAACGGAGGTTGCCAACAAGTTGCTAAAAGCGACTACTTCCTTTGGCGGGGACGTCACACGTCATTGCGCATATAAAGCTCACTAATAATGCAACATGGGCACACAACTCTTTAAACCTAGACACGTATTCATTCACAGAGTAATATCTTACCAGGGAACACATTTTAATAAAGTTTGAGAAAGTTGTCCGAGGTTTGGTGGGGGTGACGTCCATATCGAGCGATCGAAGGGTTGTCTGTTTATAGCGTTGTGTTACCTTTTTACTTCTGCCGATTGTATTTAGGCTAAAAAATAGCAAACATTGTGTTAATCGGTAAAGATGATCTTGATTGACAAAACATGTAAACATCATGAACATTTGTTTCTCACGGTCTTCAAAAAGTCGAGGGAGGTCGAGGGAACTACTGCTGTGCTAACTTTCGGGCTGCCCAACAAAAATAGGCCTACGTCATCTCTGAGCCTCTAGACTAAGATGAAAAATATAAAACTGTCATACAGACAAAGCTCAGTTTTGATGCTTCTTTTGTTTCTAAATATACCTCATCTGGTCATTCATGTCTATTTCTGTCAGATCGTGTTCCCTGAGGCACTTTAAGAGCATCAGCATGTTCAAAGCAGACTATAATTTTTTTCTAGCCGATAAAGTCGTTAAATATATATTTTTTCTAAATTCTTTCAAATTTTCTTGCATAAATATTTCATGAGAACCTGAGGGCATCATGGCAAGAATTTCCTGCGCCGACAACACTGAGAGGTTTGAGCAGACTCAGAGCAGGTTTGATGTTGCCACATCAGGTGTAGCCAGCTGTAGATCTACTTTTGCTTCACAGTTACGCAATCGAGTGATTAAACAGGAGGAAAGCAAGAGACAACAATGTAAATCTGTCATTCTATCACCTGCAGACTTGCATGTCGTGACCTGACGCTCGGCTCAACCCAAACCTGCTCACAGACGCCTTTTATTAACCTCTGAGGCCACCTGACAGCTAATGTGAGCTCTCTCTGAAATTCAGCAACCGATTTAAAATAGAACTTTAAAATAGAACTTTGTAAATACGTCTGAAAAACGTAGATGTGAAAACATGGTTACAAGTTTCAAGGCTTTAATATAAAAAGCTTAAAAAATTAAATGCGTTTGAAATGTGTTATAAATCTAAGGTTTCAAATGTTTGTTGGGTGACTTATACACACCAGGACTGCAAAAAAGAATTTTGACTTTTCTAAATTTCCAACAGAACCATCTAAATGACATGTTTTGTAAAATTTATGCTTAACAGTTTATGCCTCAAACAAGATAAAAGGTGTTTGCCAATTCGATAAGATTAATGATATCCACTCCGCTCCGAAACGTAAAAATAACATTTATTTTCTATACACACCATTTTCCCGCACAGCTTTTTCTTATTTTATGCAAAAAGATTTTGTGATTTCTCCGAAACCAAGAAATTTTTCTTCTTAAGGGGACAGTTCACCCTAAAATAAAAAAAGAGTTTTGACTGACATGTGGGTGAATAAATGATGACAGAGGACGATGACATGATTATTTTCGGGTGAAACCTTCAAGAAAAATATATCTTGTCTTAAAAATGTTTAGATAATTGTTCTGAAACACTAAAGAATATGATTTTACATCATTCTGAAAAAAAAATCTTTAAGGACATCTATTTCCTCTTTATTGTTCCACTCCTCTCAGAAGAATCTCTTATGAGTGCAGATGAAATGATGGCTGGCTCTTTCTGCACATCTGAATGAGTTGCTGTGGGGGAGTTTTGTTTTATTTAAACCTGCACACAAACGGAAAAGTTGAGAGACGTCTGTAACCGTCTGACACCCTGTGCACTATTTCTGAAGGAAACTGCTGTGTGTAGTGTGAAGTGTAAACATGAAGGTTATATTTCTAAATCATGATATTAAAGCACACTAACAGTCAAACGTTTGGAGACGTATAAGAATAATACACAGACGAGAAAACGAAATAATTATGAAGCCACCAAAGCGTTATTTTTAACTATTATATTTTGTCTCCTTCACAGTCTGGACGTTCTCTCATCGTGATACTTTTAAACACGTTGAAGGAGTTTACACTAATGTTGGGGAATCTGTTCAAACTACTCATTTAAAACCACAACAAAAGGTAAGAAATAATACATTTACATACATTTAAACATCTACAAAAAGTTTGAGCGTGAGGACGTGTATCCTCTTTGTAGTGATGGGAAGTGAAAGTATTGTGTCCATCCCCCCGGTGAGATGAAGCCAGGTGCTGTCACAATACAATCCATTTCTTTGTCAACACGTCTGAAGAGGTTCATTACAAGCGTGTTGTTCAGCGCTGTCCTCCTCTTCTAGTCTACCTCATGTTCTCTGGTAATATACAGACACTTCTCAAAACCTTTATGAGTCTCAGACGTGAAAGCATCTGAGAACACTTGAGTGCAGCTTCATTCATAAAAGACCCAGAGAGGACTTCAAGAGGTCTCTTTAAAATCTCAGTTATTTCTGCCAGACATTAATGAGAATAAATGGAAAGCAAATGGAAATGTTTGCTTTAATCTCCTCTGTGTTTTAAAAATGTCAGAAATCTCAAAAATGTCTCAATAGAGTTTGAGAAGAGATGTAAACAATGTCTGAGCACAGATTCGTCTCATCTGCAATCAAAAGTCAATATAATTGAAGATCTCAATATGAACTCTTCTGAACATATGAACATTTCTCATCACATTTACTCAAATCCATATTATTTGACCTCTACCATCTACATTCATTTCAAACAAAGAGAGTGTTTCAACAATTACACTCTCTTTTGATTTTGTTTTCATTTTTATCTAAATTAAACATAAGAGACTCAGTCAATCCTCAAATGCAACACAACTCCATCAAATCTCAACAGTCTGCACTCACATCTCTATTTCAGCACTCTTAAAAAAGATGCTTCAAAGGGTTCTTTGACGCCATAAACAACATTTTGGTTCCACAGAGAAACTTTAACATCTGAAGAACCTTTCTGTTCTACAAAAGGTTCTTTGCTGTGAAAAAAAGGTTCTTTGATACTTAAAATGTGAGAAAGAGACGGTTCTTTGACCGAATGGTTCTTTGTGGAGCAAAAAATGGTATCGCTGTGAAGAACCTTCTAAGCACCTTTATTTTTAAAATGGTAGAGAATGTGAGAGAGATTTTAAATAGAAGTCAACAAAGTATGTTTAGCAATAATGGTCAGTAATGATGATTGATAAACTGGCCTTCAGACTTTATATTTTAGCTTTGGGAATAGGGGAAGTATTGGACATCGGGTTAAGATGAATCCAGATCTTGGTTGTGTTTGATTTAAAGAAAACAGTCATGTTTCCATATCAATATGTGACTTTGTGTTGGGTTGTCACAATAGAGACATGAGACATGTCACAGAAAGAGTTCATCAAGACGGTCTCCGCTGACTCATAACTCCAGAGTTATTTCTAACGACACATGGGGAGGGATTTGGGTTTGCGGAGGGGCCTGTTAGTGACAGATTTAGTGCTAAAGTTTAACTTGTTTCCTGCTTGTCCAGACAGAACAGACTCACGCATGTGTTCACTCAGCACAAATGCTTAACTTGCGGTTACAATTATTAGCACTGCACTTCTTTCTTAATATGATTTGTGTTTATGTTTTCTAGTAAGTAAACTATGCAAGCTAGTGGCCTGAATAGATCACATTTGCTGCATCCCAATTCGCCTTCGTATTCTATGCAATAAAAGTATGTACTGTTTTTGTTAGGGAAAAGTGTATACATTTTAGTGTGAAGCAAAACAATAACATAGTAACAGGAAACGGAAGTGAACGTCGTTGCCTAGACAACATTGTGGCCATTAACTGTCACACACATCAAAATACACCTCTTCTTTACATTAAAGTATTTATTCATTCATCGTTTAATATGTGATGTTAACTCTATAATAATTTTTTTAAATTTATTGACGCATCAGTTATTTTCTTGATTACTAAACTCCGCCTACTCGCGGTGGGTTGTGGGTAAAATGAGTCGTTAAAAGTGTACGTCGTTCTGCACTTCCAATTTCTACCAGAAGTAGTAGACCATCCGGGAATCCTTAGTATACTCTTTTCAACATACTACAATTTGGGACAAACTAATTATACTTTAGAAGACTACTTAGGGCAGATAGTATATGAATCGAAATGCAACAATACTCTCAGTTGATGTGGTCACACATGCCTCTGATTAACAAATTCAAGGCAATTTTCTCAATATTTAGATTATTTGGCACCCTCAGATTCCAGAGTTTTAACCAGTTGTATCTCCTCCAGATATTGTTCTATTCTAACAACTCATACTTCAATATAAATCTTGTTTATTCAACTTTCGGATGATGTAAAATCTCAATATCAAAAAATTTACCCACAAGAGGTTTTTTGTCATCCAGGGTCACATTGTATTTCTTCTCTCCAGGTCACACTGGAAAATCATGTCTGCTTCATTCCCCAGGATGGCAGGAGATTATTGACAAGCATGCGAGTTATTCCGAGCACTTGAGAGAGAATTTGAGGAATCTGGACGCTTTTTGAACACACACACACATGCAGGTCTGAGGTCTGTACGATCAGGACGAGAGTGTTCAGTAAAGAGTGATTGCTAGATGGAAGGATGGGAAACTGTTAATGCATGAGGTGACGGTGAGAGTAGAGGTCAAGATCCTCCATTTGAAATAAATCACACGACTGACGTTTATGAGCCATTTACACCAAAGACTTTATTAAGCAGATTCATTATCACCCTTCTGCCAAAACCACTTTACACCTCTGTTTACACTCCTGTCATTGTATTTAGGTAAATCATCTCGCCATCATGATTTTGAATTGTTTTAAGAATGTGTTTACAGCTTTCTCTGATCGAACACTGTATATTCTCAATCTCTCTCACACACATATCCTCTCTCTCTGGATATGAGTCATCTACCAACGATCTTTCAATCATAACATGACAAAAACACATCGGAAGTAAAACATATTCCCTCAGGAGTTTTAGGAAGTGTGGGGTCGAGATTCTTCTGAAATTATACAGTCTCGGGGCGGATGCATTTGTGCTCAGTAGGTGTTGAAATGTACTGTAACAATCTTACTGTTGTGTTCACAGAGGTTAATCGTTTATGAAGTGATTATTTCCAAAACAAGATAAAATTGGTCAAAAATCGTGTTTTTTATTGATCATTCAAATTAATATCAATCAAACTGCACTTGGTTTGTTTTGATTTTAAGCCACAGTAACTAAAAACGTACAGCTAACTAGCACAATAAATCACAATAAAAACATGATAATGATAAAAAACATGATTTTTGAAAAGTTTAAAACCGGAGTTATCTCATTTTGGATATAAACTCTTCATATATAAATCACGAACATTTGTACAGCTGTCTGCATTTATATGAATTTGATGGTACGTATGGATTGTTTTATGGCTTTGAAACTTGTCGTTTTTTTTTTTATTCAATTCAGTGTATGCTGATAGTACTATACATATTTAACTGTGACATTCTAATATACATGTTTAACAACTAAACCTAGAGGAAAATACTGTTACTCAGATGTTTTATAGCTCAGGAGATTTGATGGAGTTCTCAAACAAACAAAACTTCAATGGTTCAGATACATGAAGATGAAGGTGTAAAATGAAAGTGATTGTGAAATTTTGTGGAGGTAAAATAATCTAGATTTGAGTAAATTTATAGAGAAATCTGCAGAGTTGCTAGTTGCTGAAACTCACTCTTTAATAATGCAAATATAACATTTCAGCTTTCTGTTCAGAAGTGCCACAATTTTTAACTTATGTCATTTGAACCTTTAACAAGCTGAAAAAAATCATCAATACACGCAATAATTTAATATTTTTATCCTTAGATGTGACGGATGAATCAAGCTATATTTCTATATACTTAGACCGCTACTGACACGAATGGCAACTTGAGAAACCAGCTTTTATTTTCTGAGCAACTTACATTATTTTCCTGTAGCAGATGACTTCAGAAAGTTAAAATCTAGTCTTGTGTTTTGTGTAAGATAGATTCAGGAGGACTAACTATAGTACTTGCGGTACTTGGCTGGTCTTTGCGTTCGCCATTACATGCATAAAGTTAAGCATGTTAATACATGGCAAAAGATGCAATTACTTGGTCCTCTATAATTTTGGATTCGCAAGTATTCTGGCACACCTAAAATAAATTGCGCCAAGCGGCGCTTAAAGTGTTTTCTTAATGATTTTAATGAGTATTTATACTCGGGGAGAGTTGCCAAAGAGATTCACATCACATAATGTTTTGCTATGAATTCTTGCCGTCCCAGTGACGCGGGGAGTGAATGATTTTTCTTTTCGACCCCTCTCGCATGTGAGAGTCTCTGCAGTTTGTGGGGATTGTTTTGAAACCGAAGGCTGACCAAACAATAGTCTGCTGTAAATCATAACTCGCTGTCAATAAACAGGAGGGCAGCAAATAGCTGGCTGGTCACGTGAGTCACTTTGGTAGGCCGGTGGAGATAAAATAACAGGCTCGTGTTGATGGTCCCGCTGAAACGACTGAAGATTAGCATAACAGCAGGGCAGAGCTGTAATGAGCATTAAACTACATTCCATGAGATGCCTTTTCCCAAGCTCTCGCTCCATAATGTCTGTCAAGACATGTCCAGAATAAAACAATAACAGCTTCACTGTTGTCAGAGAGTACGTCCCAATCTGCATCTGAAAGTATTTACTTCAGTGATAAACAAACACTGTCAAAACTTTCTGTAGAAATGACAGCATGACTTGCAGCAGTTTTCCAGTAATTTACTGTAGATTTCGATTTGTGTAATTACTGGCAAAAGTTCGTTCAACGATAAATGAACATAAAACATTAAACATATCTTTATCTTTACAGAAAAAACACTGTACGATAATAGCCTCGTGTAGAGCATTCTGGGGAAAAAAACTGAAAAACGTTGATGAGGATTTCTGGTTCCCAGAATGCTTTGCATGAGGCTGTTATTTTATCGTTTTTTCTTTTTAATTGATATCTATCTTTGAACAAACTGTTGCCAATAAATGAGATAAATATAAATCTACAGTATAGCACTTACAGATTTTCTTTAAAGGCAAAGTGCTTTATAAATAAAATGTATTATTATTATCAGATGTTGCTCTTTCATAACTGGAATTGAGTTAATGTGATGAGAAATGTTTGAGGTGATATTGAGATCTTCAATAATATTGACTTTAGATTGCAGACTTGACAAAGCCCAGTTTCATACATTGTTGACATCTCTTCTCAAACTCTAATGACAGAGACACTTGTGAGATTTCTCCAAGAAGAAATATCTGAGACGCGCAGGAGACTTTAGTATAATTTCAATTTACTCTCCATTTAATATCATTGTTGTCTCTGAGAAATGATTGGGATACTAAAGAGATCTCATCTGTGATTTTTCTTTCTCATACAGGGAAATTCAATGATATGTGCGAGGATGATTTTAAATGCCAAATGTGTTCTGTTTATGTCTGTATTTTGGACATACAAGATTTGTCTCTTATTTCCACATACATGTGGTTTGCTGATAAATTAGTCCAAACATTAAAATCCATGTCACTAAATATCTCTAAACTCAAACATTTCTATACTTGTCTGGAGCATTCAGTGATGTTCAGTGATGTCAATTCGCGATTCACATGCTCTATTCTAAAAACATTTAACGCTGTAAGTTTCTACCATATTGAAGGAACATCTGCATCATCATCCAGAGGACCATGCTGTGTGACCTCCGTCTTCCTCTCTGACTGTATAGCTGGCGGTCCCATTGTGTTTGCTAAATGCGGAAGGCCTTTAAGACAGCCATAAAGACAACATAAATCTGGCTCTCCCGAACAGCCGATGAGAACACGTGTGAAAGACTCTATAGTCCATCTTTTATTTCACACCCCCAAACCTGCGGCCCGAACCCACCCCCCGCTTCCCTCGCACTCCAATCCAAACTGTCACCTTTATGGAAGGCCGTGATGGCTTCACTGTGTACGAGTGAGTGAGAGAATGGAGAGCAGAAAGGAGATGAGCGCTGCGATCGAAGGCCCCATTCACAGAGGAGCCTCTCGCTTTCTTTAACAGCCTTATTAGCCGGCGCGCTCGCACTGAAAGGGAACGTTTCTTTTATGAGGAGGGGGGGGAAACAGGAGGCTCGGGCAGGCTGGATGAGAGGAAAATAAGAGGCCAAGCATATTAGCCACAGTGCCCCCCTTCTTCTAATCCAGCTCTCCTCCACCACTTTTTGGCTTCTTTAGTTTTCCTCTCAGGGCCCTTGAAAGGGGCCAGTCCAATGGAGAAGACAGTTTGGAGGGGAGTGTGGAGCACGGTTGGGGGCCCCCTGTCTTTGACATTTAGGGGTCATTGATTAGGGAGCTTCCCCTGAGAGAGAGAGAGAAAGAGAGAGAGAGAAAGAGAGAGAGAGAGAGAGAGAGAGAGGGAGGCAACACATGGGAGTTTATAAAGCAGCACAAGCATCGCTGGGAACTCGACGGGGTCCATATGCGACAACACGGATGATTTACAGCAGCACATACACGCTGTCCCAAAAGAGGCCAAACTTCACTCAAAAAAAGAAAATTCTGTCATTTTTTACTCCCCATTATGTCGTTCCAAACCTTTTATGAATCTTTACTCAGCTGTTTTTCATATAAGAAAAGCTATAAAAAAGGACCAAAAACATCATAAAACAGTCTGTACGACTCAAATGATATACTCCATGTCTTATGAAGACAAAACACAATAGAAATGTTTTTTTCTTTAATTTCACTAAGGATTAATCTAAAATTAAAAAAAAATCTATTTTGTGCAACAGAGGAAATATCAGCATATGTGTGTAGAACAAATTAACAATGGCACATCTTTTTTAAACGTTTCTGTTAGACTTTTGCGGATACAGATTGTGAAATTACCCTTTTGAGAAAAGAGCTCATGAGAAAATAGTCCTAAATACTGTAAACTGTTCAATTCTTAAATGAGAATAAATGTTCTGATCGTGGTTGAGATGAAACATGTATTTTGATTATGCATTCAGAAAGATATTCTGGTGCATTCTTTCATGTGGTTGTTATGCACAAGATTAATACATCCAAAGTGATCGCATGAATCTCAAATATTGTCTAAAGGTTAAAAGAATCCTATACATTGAATTATAAAATAACAGAACATTAAAGAACTGATAATGACATCCTTAAAGCCTCACGTACTCGATGCACTGTGTTAGCTTTTCATTTATCTAAATAATAAATACTATTGCTTCTGTTTGTATTGTTGATGGATACCAGCAACCAACTGCAAAGTCTCTGCACTTAGAAAAATTGCTTAAATGTCTTACATCCTGTATAAGTACAAATATAACAAAGTCATTTTATGCCTGAATTCATGTTTTCGGTTAGAAGTTTTATTAGTAGACAGAAAAAACGGGCAAGCATGTTTTAAATTAAAGCTTTTGGTGTATCACCCGAATCGGGGTTTCACACCACGAGCATCTGCCGCTGGGCGGCGCTGTGGTAAACGAGTGACGCGGCACAGACTCGAACCCGAGTGCGCGCGTATCGGTGGAGGAGGGAGAGACTGGAGACCCCAGTTCCGGGCAAACTTTACTGGATTGAGTCTGTTCGGAGGGGAGCCTACTCACTGAGATTTGTGATTGGCGGAGAAAGGCAGGGTCCGAAAACGACAAGCCAGGAAACGTCTCGGGTTTCAGGGGGGAGTGACATTTGTTCAGGGGTTTGGTGAGAGAGAGAAAAAAATCTCCGTATGCCCGACAAAGCGTCTGTGAAGAGAGTCAGTGTACGCAGAGACTGCGCTTCACGTCACTGGATGTGTATTTTCGCGAGGATGTTTTTATTCCCCTTTGATACAATGTTGCATCTTGTTTAGACGGACGCTGCACGAGCCGCCGGTGACGCAAAAGCAACTTGGTTTCGGAAAAAGAAAAGTTTGTGGGACGCACATATTTTTCTCCTGAAGGGATTTACGCAAACGCGCACGGATACTATCGGTTGCCCACTGTGGGCATGCGAGTTTATCTTCCGTGCACTGTGATTTTTGCCCCTTTGGATTTGCAGATTGGGAATATTTTTGGTTGCAGGGGAGATAAATCGCATTCCTAGCTGGATTCGGCCCATGCACGAGCCCCTGTTTATATGTGGATCCTGAGCCTCGATTATTCTGCTGCTTTTCTGTAAGTTTTCTTTTCCTTCATGGTATGGGGAGGGTTCACTGTTGAATGTGCTGTGACCAATACTGAACATTTATGTATTAAAATTCGCTTAAAAAACGAGCTATAGTTGTCACTTTAGAGGTTAAAATATGGAATATGTATTTCTGGCAAATATTTTAACATTTACATTTTTGCGCATTAGACTTTATGACAGAAACTGTCAAAAGTTTTATTTTTGTAATGTGAACATCAACTCGACCCTTGTAAGTTGTCGTTTTAACATAATATTCAGGAAAATACACCACAACCATTTACAGTTTTTGTATATAAATATGGCTATGAGAATTACGGGGTTTATCTTTTGTTAAAAATGAGATGTTACATTTGCGACATGAGCGAAATGTCACATTTTGATGACTCTGAAATGCCGTTAAATGTTTATTCTGTTGACGTTTGTTAATTGTAGAATTTGGCTAAAACATTCACTTTTATTACAGTCACTTTATAGTAGGAGCGTGCACATTTCCCAGTAAGAATCAATGTTTAAAGATGAACACTCATATTAAAAAATCCAGCCAGTTGAGATTTCTTCTGGTTTTAAAGGCGCAATTCGGCCTGCGCACCTCTTATTGTCTCCTCACATGGTTATGGCAATTACAGCTTCATGCTTTGAAACTTGTGAGTAGTTGTTTGATAACGTCTCCAAACCATGCGATAGGCGACATGCATCTAACTTTGCGTTTAAACGTTTACTTTGTAATGAGAAATGAATGTTAAGGGTTCCCTACAATAGGCTATTAATGCATGCATGGTTCCCCCTGAAGCTCTGCCATACAAAAACTGTGTTTAAACCCTAAATCATTAAAGTAAGATCAAATCATTCGATACCTATCTGCGTAATCACATTACTTCTAGATCACGATGAACTCGTCTGAGGTGCATTTTGTACTAGACAAACAAACATTAGAATCGTTCACATTGGGTGCAAATAACAGTTTAGATGTGATCAAAGGGCACATCAGATTGCCAGGGGTAGATGTTTTTTTTTCTTCTCACTCCCCGCAAATCCTTTACCGCGTTCAGTGTGATTTCTTTGTGAATTGATTTGAATGTGAATGAGATGGTGCTGTACGCCTTTAGGTTGCGTTGCGTGCAAGCCCAAAACATTGAGCAGAAAGTTCTGTCATGGTGACATCATGCATTGCATCGTGAAATATTAATAAAAAGTATTGCTTTTTAAGCAGATAGGGTGAGCAATGTCTTTCCGAGTCGTTTCTAAATGCGTCTATTATGACCAAACCAATGCAAATCTGCGATGATATTAAACAGGACTAGTCCACCTTGATCCATTACTGCATTGTCCTGCCTTCACCTTAAAACCAAGGGATCGTACGTAGAGAATGGTGCATTGAATGCATTTGTACATATGCACAAGCGCGGTCACCGAGAAGCGATCAATACCCCGGCAGAGCGGGTGCATGCCCGCCGGATCCCCAGGGACCGAAGCGCGTAATCGGGAGCGTCTTGATGTTACCTGAATCACTGACTGCTACCGTTGCGTCCCGGGCTTTATTTGTTGTTGGGATGTTTAATATGTTCCTTTAGCTTAATGGGTAGAGTTGCGTTTGCAACGTAAAGGTCAGGGTTCGATCCCGGGAACTCGCAGACTGTTATTGTGTAGCTCGAGTCCACAGTTGACGTACGAAAATTAAACTTTGTTTTATTAAAGTAACGATCTTTTGACTGTGGCATTTGTACATGTAAATAGAAATAAAAAGTGATTGTATTAAAAATGTAAATGCTATTTTGTCAATTAAGTTGCTTATATTAGAATAAGAAGGTTATAAAAATGCATCCAAGGGTTGAATTGAAAAATAAACAGCCTTCATAGATAAAGTTAAGCAGACGTGAAGAATGATGAAGGTGTGTTGTCAGGTGAATTTGTGTAGGTGTAATGAATCACAGCTTTGGCATGTCTGTGGTAAGGCTTGTTTAGCAGCATTATGACACATGGACCTTTAGTTTCTATCCCTCTCACACACAGTGTATGAAGCTATATTATCCACATAATATTCAATGTATCCATAAAATGCGAGATTAAAAAAGAACGTCATTTGATTTTGTGGTGACACAATGTTTGATACAAATATTTTCCAATCTTCCCTATCGTTGCCTCAGGGGTCACCTGCCGCCGTCTCCTCGCCTCGGTACCTGCACCTCCTCTCCCCTCAGCCCAGGTGATCGGTGAGAATTCCAGCGAGTGACGGACCGCAAGGCCTGAAGTTCATGGTTGGGTGGAGCCCCTCAGATGGGATCTGTGTCCAGGGGGAGGTCAAGGGGGGGCGGATGGAGTGGCACACCCGCTGCTGACGGGATGTCCGTCCGTGGGTCACTTCTGGGCGCGCTCTTGCTGTTGACCCTGGCGACTTTGTCCGTGGCACGGCCGGCCTTGGGGATCGCCGAGGAGTCTACGCATGAACCTGAAGGTAAGAATTTGCTAGGTGCTCCCAAAACGGCACCAAAGCTTTCTTGGAGCTCAGTGGTTAGAGCATGGTGTTAGCAACGGCAAGGTCATGGGTTCGATCCCAGGGATTGCACATACTTAGAAACAAATGTGTAATTTTTGTTTTTATTGGAGGAAGTTTGGGGATTTGGGTGAAACTTAACCTCACCGAGCGGAATTTTGTAGGTAGAATTCCTTATAGCTTCATACATCATTAGTTAGTACGGATTTATGAGATTTAGCTTTTCATAAACGCTTTCGTTCATCCAATCACGACTGCCAGGAAAGTTCAGAGGAGGTACTGGTTTGCGATGATGTGTGGTTTGGCGTCTTTATGGGTGCTACGGTCCCGCGTGGAAGTGCCTCGTGTCTTTGAAACCGTTGTAATTATGCAGAGAAAGCGCTTTGAGCGCAGACCTGGCGTCTTGAGGTTTTATAATGTATGGAATTATTTTCGTTGTGCTATATTCACTTTAAGAGTTTTTGTGGTTCCAAGTCTCTTCCACCCCCCTCTCATATTTTTCCCCTCTCAGCATCTGTCTGAGTTTAATGTTGTTCAGGACCACACACATACCTGCTAGCTTGGCATGCAGACGCAAACCAACCACTATTAGTTTGTTTGGGAAGAAAATAAACCCGGCTCACTTTTGAATTCGAAACGAAAGAGGAGATTTTCTTCCGAATTCCTTCGAACGGGATGTGGTTTGTCATAGTCCTCATTCCGAACCCTGGTAAAAACACTCTTTCAGGAGTGGCAATATCCTCGTGATGCGCCTTTGCCCAGTTTGGCGTTTTGTACCCACGATTTAATGTTATTTTTTCCATTTTGCTCATGTGGTCCATTAGGTTTAGATGGGGGGTAATTAATTAGCAATGTTATGTTGTATAAGTCTGCTTTTGTTCCTCCGGCTTTAATCACTATGTTAATGAAAGGCTTGTCAAACACAATCACTTTAAAAGACGGCCCCCCCAACACAGTCCAGTTGCCCTTTGACCTGAAGATTAGAAGAGGTTCATACATGCCCGCAGTAGGATTAAAGGAGTAGTTTAGCCATTCAACCACATGTTGTTTCACACAGATGCAACTCAAGTAGAACTGTTACTTGTTAGTAAAAAGTTATTTTTGTTAATTTAGCTCCTCCCATAAGAAAGAAAAAGATCTCAGATATTTGTTTTAGCGGTCAGTGAGATTAAATGCAAATAAAACTCACAAATCTCTTCGCAAGTGTTCTATGTTAGATAACTTGGTAAATCGCTTTTCCATCATATGATGGAAGATTACAGGAGGTCATGTGATCGTGGATTAACTGGCTGGTGTGGTCTCATGTGATGTGCTTGTGAAGTTTTGGTGAACCACAACACACCCCGGCTCATCTGATACAATGGCGTCTTACCGCTCGATGCTCACGGAGTTTGTTCGAAACATGTTTACTCTCATTATGAATGAAAAGTATAATTTCGGCAAGACAGCCTTCCATTGACACCCACCCCCGAAGGTAAACTACAATAGCCCCCACCTGATGTGTGTAATGCCCACCAGAGGCTAGCTTGTGTTTCTGGGAGGGGTAATTGTTTTGAGATAGCATATCAGTTCCGTCTTCTCGGGGCCGTTCTGAGTTCCTGCGGAGTTTCACGTAAGGGAGTCTTGTCTTGACTTTTTGAATGCTCAGTTTTGCTTACTTAAAGGGATATTTCACTTCAAAATAAAAAAATCTGTCACGATTCAATCACCTTCACGTCAGTTAAAACCTGTATGTGACTCTTTCTTCTGTGAAAGACAAAAGAAGAAGTGGTTTTGTGTTCATTGCAGAGTTCACATTGCAAAACCAACTTTCTTACTTAGGATGTTTGTCTTTTTTTCCAGTACAAATGTCTAAAAATTCTTTAATCAAGATGCATTTTCTTGATGAGCAAAACGACCTAAGAAAATAAGTCTTGTTTTTAGAACAAAAATATGAATTTTTAGTGAATTTGTACTTAAAGCAAGCAAAAGAATAATCTCTAATAATAATGTCTTCTTTTGTGTTCTGTAGAAGAAAGAAAGTCATACAGGTTTGAAAAGACATGAGGGCGAATAAATGATGAACGAATAAAACATTTTTTGTGAACTATCCCTTTAAACGGAATTGTTGTTTTATATTTTTATATTGGTTTTTTCATAGTTCTCCCCAAAATGAAACTCTGTAAAAATGGCTTGATTTTGTTAATTCCACTATAATTTACCTGTATGATTTTAATATGGTTAGCACATAAGGAGAATCTATTGGCGTAATAAAAATTTAACTAAATACTGTATATCCCACGTTTTGTCATGTTTTTCTTGCTGGTGTACTATCCCTTTAAGAAGCTCTAAAGGCTGGTCGACATCTTCCAAGCGGTTGGAAAACAACACATTGTAAGAGTGTGGGAAAGCAAACTTGGATCAAATGTAATCTGACAGTGTTTAGAGCACAATAGAACTCAAGCTCTTCAGTTTTATTCCCTCATCCCCGTTTCGCTTGTGGATAGAATGGCAGGAGGTATGACAGGCCCGACCCGGCGGTGGAAAATGCGCTCGTTATTTGGATTGCGTGATTTATTTATTGTCATTGGAGCGGTCCTGCTAGCGTGTGTGCCTCGATGGTTTGGACGGATTAGACACAGTCCAGGCTTTGATGATGTTTGAAACTCTGGCTGGAGATCCAAGCGAATCTCTCGTTGTCTGTCGTGCCTCTCTGGAATCAGATTCGCCCCTGTTCTCAACCTCCAGGGCTTTTCTGCGCTCCACTCCCAGACGACTCTGCAGAATGCCCAAACCTGTAGCACCAGTACTGTGAGAAATCCATGACCCCCGTGAAGACGCTCGATGTGCAGATAAGCCAAATTAAAAGTGACCACCTGCGTACAGTAGGGGGTTTTCTGACACAATGAGAATATGTTTATACCAAACGCTCTTAAATCTCGATAGCAAGACCCTGCAATAAACATGTCAGCTCGCACCCTTTGTCAACTGTGTGTTCCCGGGTGAATGCAGTCAGGCCCCCCGTCCCCCCCTGCTAAACACACACAGTTTTTGTTGTTTGTATTGATTCGTGTGCGAAATCAGAACTGACTTTTCGTGACTGCAAAACACTGTACGGAAATGTAATACTCGATCTTATTGATTCAAAGAAAACGTGGTTATACGTGAGGTTTTGGAGGGAAGTCTAACCAATGGGATTGGCAGGCGGGGGCCGGATGCCTGTGTGTCGTTGGGTTGCTGTGGGCGCCCCTGAGAGGCCTTTGGCCGAGCGTGCTTTTGTCACGACAATAAAGCCAGCAGAAATTACAATCTGAATGGCGATTGTGATTAGGAGAGAAAAGGATCGGCTGCGGAAGAGTGACGGGATTTAACCGGTGCGGAGACAGAAGGACCAAATGGGGAAGGAGGGCATGAGACGGAGAGGCAAGATTGTGCAGCTTGTGTAAAGTTTGGGTGTGTTTGAGTTGAAGCGGGTGGGTGGATGTAGGAAGGGGTGTTTTACAAACTTTCTTGTCTGCTGTTGTCATCTCATGTTTGCTTAGGCTTCACTATCTACTCGTATTTAGGATTATTGATTTGAAGATGATGGGACGATATGAAACAAACACAAGTTGATACCTCATCTCCTGTAGTTTATTAAGTAGAGGTGTGGTTATCATTTTTGTCGTTTACACACATTGACATTGCATTCTTTTGATGAACTTTCAATAATTATGATTAATAAGAATAATAAGATCAAAGTAAACTTTTTATCGTTTCGTGAATCCCATATAGTTCCCCTTTGAACCACTAGGGGTTTGCGGATGGCTGGCGTGGAACACAAGGGAGTTTACTTGATCATCATCGTCTCGCTCATCCATCCCTCCCCGATTCCTTGTCACCAGCCGGGCAGAGACAGACAGATGACAGTGTGGCAATTGGTTTCTCGCACAGTTTTTCCAAGATAGACAATAATCTACTGCAGCAGAGGCGAAAATGAGACGTGGTGCCGCAGAGGGGAAGTGCGAGACGGGTCGAATCCGTCACTCTCGACAGGATGTTTGATAATAACACTCAAAATGCGATGGCGCTTTATTCAGAAGCGTGTGGAGAACAGATTCGGTCGCACCTTGACAAATTGTGTTTTACCGCAAAGTATAATCTCATGTAAGAAGTGAAATATTTCCCCCTCACAAACAAAATCAGATCTGATTTATTCACCGTATATTGTTTCATATCCAGATGTAATTCAGTTATGTCATTGACATTCTGTTTGAGCATTTTTTTGTATGTGTTTAGTGTTACATTCATGCCCGTTTACTTTTATATATTGTAAAAAAACAGACAGTTGGTTGTGTTAATGATGACAGGGCTTTCATTTCTAGATCAACTTTTCTTGTTAGGGCGCGAGAATAAGAGAGCTCTCAGTGGGCCAGATGAGGATGTTTCTCTGTCCTTTCCCAGGAAATTTTTGCCGCGTGTCAACAGGTTGTGGATTTGTGGAGGTTTGGTGTCTCTGGTGCGGCGGGGGGCCGGGGGGTTTCATGGTGAGGGGTGAAAGGTGAAAGAGCGAATCAGAGGGGAAGGAGGTGTTCTTGATGGCCAAGAACAGATGTAATAGATCCAAAGAATAAAGAGAGAGAGAACGAAAGCGTGCCAGATGTTTAAAGAGAAGTTGCATCTCTAAGATCTCAAGAAAAGTTCAGAATTGGTTTGTTCTGATAATTGGAAAGCTTGACAATAGCAACGCCGGATCGCAGATTAAATTTGGATGAAGCGTATTCTGTCTACTATATGCAATCGGGTAATCGACGTGACATAAAAATGCTCAGAGAATGAATTTGTTATGATTATATTGAACCATCTGTTTATGTCTTACTTAACACTTGTTGATAGAGTCTAAACATCAAAAAATGTCATTCTGTGAAAAAAATATATAAAAAAAAAGGGAAATAAATATGCGTTTAGGATGCGATGAAAAAGGACACGTTTTTTGGGAGACGATAAACTTTGTAGCATTTCTGTAAAATAAGATGCACAATCCTGAAACAATAAACCCAATGTTCTTTATAGAACATAAAATAGTTACTTTATATACATTTTCATGTGTCCATTTATGAGGAACATGTAGTGTTATGGATGTGACAATCCTGAAAGTGGCTCTGACCTGACTATGGAAAATCATCCACTAAAAATAAAACAAATACTTTACAAATTTGAAGAGAGATCTCACATGGGTATTTGAACCACAAAATGTTAAAATCTGTGCTGTTACCATAGTAAAACCTGCTGGTAAAAACTTGTTCGTGGTGAGGTTGACATTTTCACGGAATTGCCGTGTCCATTTTAAAACTAACAATCTGGACCTGTTGGAGGGCTTCGTTTTGCTTATTTCTGCATTTTTACGCAGATCTCGCTGCCTGCTGCATGCACCTGCTTCATCTCTGGCACCGCTTCATCTATTGCGACTGTTCACAACCAACTAGCATCTTATATCTTGCTTATTTAGATGCTAAAGATGGCACTACCGCAGAGCTGGTGTATGCCAAATGCTGACACGTGTGTTTGAACGGGATCTGACCTGTTTTTTTCCCGCATTAGGCTTTAATCGTACAATGGCAGGAAACACGCAGTTAAATAACAGTTGGACAAACACAGGACTCCGGAAACGTGCGGCGATGAATACCGGTCCCATCAATCAACGGTCGAGTTTGTTGTACGGCTGCACGCTTGCAATAGACATAAAGAAGAAAGGTAATTGTTTCCGGGGTAGCGAGAGAGGGAAACAATACAGGAACCTAAACCTGTGTAGGGCAGCGTGCCTGGGGAGAGAGAGTTTAGACTTTGAGCACACTCCAAAGCCCTGGAGCACTGAGCGTTAGTCATATGACTTTCCCTTCCTGTAGTGTGTACTTCATTGGGCGGCACACACAAGAGTGTGTGCGGGGAAAGGTGTGTTAGTATGGGAAAACCTGGGAGTGTCTCGACACCACCAATTATCTTCATCTTTTTGACAAGTCTGATTATGATTTTTCAAACCGTGGTTTTATTACAGTAAAAGTGTATTCTCATAATTCTACAACATATATACCGTGGTTATGGTGGTGAGATCGTGGTTAAGTTGGGGTTCTACAAATGAAACAAAAATGTTTTTTCTATAGTAAAACCATGGTGAATTTATATAACGCAATATAAGTGTTTGTCTTTGGAAAACTGAATAGACTTCATAGTTATCAATACATGATAATGTAAATATTATTTGTTGCTTATAATAAAGAATCATAATAAATTCCTGCATACAGTTTAAGAAGCTTTCCAAATCTCGACTCCCTAGTGACTGAGTGTAATAAGCTAGATTTAAGTTTTCTTTCTTATGGACGTCGACAAAAACCAAGCCGTAACATTTTCCTGTACTGAACTTCAATATCTTTGGTATTTTGGCTGAAACTATGGTTTGCATGCTTCATGTAAGGGTGTTTAAGTGGAAAAAGCTCTACTTGCCAAATTGTTTTTTTCTAAATGTTTTTGTCAGGGAGAGATTGTGGTTTGGATGGCGTGTCTGTGGCCTGGGTTTAATCGTTCGGCTATGTTAATTGCTCTGAAATTGTATATATATGTTGCTCATACTGACACAAATACCACCCAACAGTGCTAAGAAAGTGACATTGTGGAGACTTGTTGTGATCAGTGTGTTGTACCCAAAGGATGAAAAGAATGAGGCCTAAATATCGTGCCCGACTCTTACATCCTTCGGTGTGACTCTTTCTGATCCCAACGTTTGGATTTCAGTTCTTAGTTTTGCTCTCAGTGAAGTTTCCTTCATTTACAGCTGTTTTTTTTTTTAGGGTTGATTATATCGCGATTAATCACATCCAATAATGTTTACATTAGGGATGCCACAATTCTGAATATAAAATTGAACCATTCAGTACGACCTCCACGGTTCAATAAGTGAATCGCATTTTTTCCAGTTTGGGAAATATTGGCCTGTATACATTAATATTTATGTATGATCTAAATTATATGTAAACATTTATTCATTTTAATATTTTTCTTAAATATATATGTATCTGTTTATGAATACAACATTTATATGCAGGGTGCACCGACATCCTATCATCATCCTATGACAACTCTATCGTACACCCAGCGCATGACGCGTCGCAATGTACTTTGCTAGTTTCAGACAGATGCAGTTATCATTTTCATGTCCTGCGCCACGTTGTTTAAATAGCAAATGCACTTGAGTTCATTTGTGCGTCCATGGGCATGCTGGTCTGAAAACGAGGTGTGTGCAGGCAGACTGCTGGCGCGTTGCTTTTTTGAGGCAAATTAAATAAACATGAGATTGACCACGATTCATCGTTGAACAATCCTATTTTTTTGTTTGTTAATGACTTAAACAAGTATCAGTGAAGATCAACTTGCAGCTTTACTAATGATTCAATTCTGGTCTTTTTTCCACATTGAAAGAATTTCCCATCAGCACGTGTTGTTGTTTGGTTAGCCGGTGTAGTTATTGTCAAAAGTGATGATCATAATGAAAAATAACGGCATAAACTAGCGGTAATGGGGTTTAATATAAATGCAGGAGGTTGAGCTTAAAATGATGGCAGAATGAAAACGGACGCCTCTGTTTATGAAACGAACAAATATTTAAAAGCTTTTTTCTCGACTGGCAGCTCTTTCATGCTTACAGCACACTTTCCTCTAGCCGTAGAGCCGCATGTTTTCAGAAACGCTCTGTAAACTCAATTCACAGCTGATTGAGCCGACTCAACTGTCTGGATTTGGGATCATTCTGGTTTTCAAACTGTGGTTTATGTAAAAGAGTAGCTCACCGAAAAAGGAAAATTCAGTCATTCTTCACTCACTCATGGTGTTAGTTATGATTTTTTCCTAACAGTAGAGGTCAAACTTGAAAAGAACAGACTAAGCTACAAATTATTTAATTAGGCATATTCTGGTCTGTCATAGCTCTGATATCTACATTTAGATTTCTGGCATACTCTCGAGTACAATTCTGGCATCTGAGTGACTGAGTTTTCATTTTTGGGTGAGCTGTTCATACTCTCTTTCGCAGCACAGATCACACTAGTCACTGTACGTATTATGGTGTAGTGTTATGCATCTTACAGCCAGTGCTTGTTTCTTTTCTCTCCCACCTTTCTTTCTCCTTTCTTGATGCATCCATTCCACCTGCCCTCCGCTGTCCAGAGCCTCCAACCAAAAACCAAAACTCTAAGCCCACCCTGTGCTCAGTGCACCCGGGCGAACTGCTGAATCTCAGCTGCCCGCTGCCTGAGGCGGCCGCCATCGTCTGGACCAAAGACGGCTCCTCGCTGGGCCCCAACAACCGCACGCTCGTAGATCAGGAGTGGCTACAGATCCGCGACGCCACCGCTAAGGACTCGGGCCTGTACGAGTGCAGTGCTGCGGGCTCGCGGGTCAGCGACGCGCTTTGCTTCATCGTAAACGTTACAGGTGAGAAGTCCGTCTGGCGTACGAATGAGATGTCGTATTTGGCGACAGCTTTTTGCTGTACTTGGCCCAGATTGACATTGAAGACAAGTTTGTTTCAGCCAGGTCGCGATTTTAACACGTGTGTAACAGGCAGCTTTTTTAAGTTTTCTTTTTTGTTTTATATTAAAATTGAAGTGTGTCATTTCTGTGTCGCTAGCATAAATATCAAAAACCATATCAAAAACATGAAAAACAACGTTTTCAAGCAAGTTTACCAAAACGTACAATCTACCATTGGTTGGCGCAAAACAAAACCATTAATTTTGCGTGTTGTTGGACTTTTTATAATACAACAATTTAAATTAAATGAATACAATTATACTATAAACTTTCATAGTAGCTTCGTAGTCTATAGAGACATTAAAGTGGTAGGTTACAGTATTGCCGGTCCTCTCTGCAGATGCCATCTCATCTGGTGACGATGAGGACGACACGGAGCGATCGGACGATGTCGTTGCTGATGGCGAACAGATGCGTGAGTATCGGGCACGGGGGCGGAAAACACCAGCTGTCTCACAATGTCAGCTGAAAATTCATAATAAGGGTCATAACTTACACTAAAGTCTGTCTATAGTGTTTGTCAAGAGTTCCATCACCAGAACGGTTTCAGTTTGTCGTGACCTTTGAATTGAAGACTTGTTGTACCTGCTGTATATAAATGGTCTGTTATGATTGGCTGAAACTTGTCTGTTTTCTGCCATTGAATACGGCCAGTTTGTCATGTCGTTTGTCGTAAAAGCACAGTCTGCTGACCGAGATAAACTGCACTGACGCCAATTATGTCACTAGGCAATTTCAGCACACTCACATTCCCAGAATTCCAGGGCACGTCTTTGTGTCTTTGTCTGTATTGGTTTCTCGTCTCAGGCGGCCATAAGCGTCCTGTCAGTCAGGTTATGTACCCGCCGCCAGAAGTGTTTAGATGTGGCGGGAGCATGTGAAACAGAAAAACACTTTTGTAAAATTCAGGGCGCAAATCCAAAAAAGCATTTTAGAGAATTTTTTTGAGCATGTAGAGAGGATATCTAGATTTCCACTGTTGTACTCGTGAAATCTGTTTTGAGTTGTGCAAAACTAATTATTAAAGAGGGATGTTGGAAAGAAGGGAGGAGCGAAACTCTTTCAACTAATGTGCTCTGGTTTGGATCTGGACCAACACTTTTCTGTGTATGCTCTGCATGTCTGGCCTTTGGCCGTGTGCGAGGGGAGTTTAGGCGGGTGTAGGGGGGCAGGGTTTTGGAAAGGGGGGTCTCAGGGCGTTCAGCATTGTGCTCGGGGTGGTTTCGGCCTCGGTGGGTTGGATTTGTGCCCAGCTGAACCACTCAGAACTCTTTGATATTTCTTTGCGAAGGGGGCCTCAACAACAGCAGTCTCAAAAACACCAACTTTTCCCCATGTTTCCTTTTAATTGTGAAACATTTTAGACAAGAGTGGGTTTGTTTAAAGACTTCTGCTTTGGGTTTCTGGTCGGGCTAAAGCCGTCACTTTTTATGGTTAGTTTGATGGAATTCACTTCATGGATGTCTCACTGTTTCTGTTTACAGATTGGCTGGAGATTTCACCATCCCGTCTTTGAAGACGGCAGTGGTTTTTATTGTTAGAAGAAAGCCCGAGAAATATTAGCATTTAGTCTCGGTCACCGAACGGTCCAGTCTGTCTTTTTTTTTCGACTGAAGGTCACCTGCTTTGGGATTTCGGCACGTCCGGACAGATGGCCGGTGATCTTCGACCTTACTGCCCCGACGTCTGAGGGTCATTCTCATCGTCTTCTTTTTCTCAATGAAAGCTCCACCGTAAATAAAAAGTTGAAAGGATCCCGACATACAGACATGTAGTCTGCTGTCCGTCAGGTCTTTGAGGTCAAAGAGAGTGACTGTTGTGAAAGGATTCCCAGGAGATGACATTAAAAGCTGGGTGGTGAGGAAAGAGCATGCGAAGATAGCTAGCCATTGAAGGAAAGGCTTATGTTTATGACTCATTACCGCGCCTTGATGTTCAAGGGAAGACGCCTGTTTATACGTTCAATATCGGCTAGTTTTAACTTCCGGTTCGTATGTCTTGTTGAGCTGAAGAAATTGAATGTGATGGTCCGGTTCCTTCTTGGCAAGCCGTTGGGCTTTTGGACCGTGCAAACTCAAATATGTTTTTATTTAAGCCGTTTGCTGTGAATTGCAGGGTTGCATTAAGCAGATGTGGGCCAAGGCTGCGAGTGTGAATAACTGTTTCGATTTGCATCCCCGATCACGCTTTCCGGTTTCCTCTGCAGAGTTTCAGACGCGCTCCTGCTTTTTCTGTGTTTCTCTTTTAGAGGGAAACCAAATGTTCAGAGAGCTCGGGTTGTTTGTTATTTTACAGGTTTTTGCATCATTGAATGCATTGATGTATGCGGTGGAATGCGCCTGATTGTTTGTGTGCATAGTTTAGAAGACGTGTTTAATTACAGAAAATGAATGAATTGTGTGTTAAATGATTATGAAGATTAGAGTTGCACATAAAACCAATAGAATAAAGACTTCTCTAGTTTACAGCGTGACTTAAAAGCTACTGTTTTTGGCTTTGATCCTGATAGTAAACTTGGCACGGATAGTAAACTTCTAGTTAGTACCTGACGCATTATCAAAGTTGTTTTACACAATGTTGAACACAGACACCGGCAGCGTGAGATTGCTGTGGGTATGTGTATGATTTCAATAGTCGTTGTTGTTTCTGCAGTAGCGCCATATTGGACCTCGCCAGAAAAGATGGAGAAGAAGCTGCACGCCGTTCCCGCCGCCAACACTGTGAAGTTTCGCTGCGCCTCTGCAGGCAACCCCAAGCCGAAGATGCGCTGGTTGAAGAACGGAAAACCCTTTAAACAGGAGGATCGTATGGGGGGATACAAGGTAAGATATGTTTGCTCGGTCGTTGTCATTTTTTAGTAGTTCCTCATCACACTGCAAATCTACAAATTCTATCACGTTATATCTTGAATTGATTTTAGATCCAGCTGTACTTCCTACTGATCAAAGAGCCGTGCATAAAACACAGAAACGATATCAGAATTGATATAGACATGTATAATTAGCGTGATTCGCGATATATAGCGCCCAGCCCTATGAATTATTCATAATTCATATTGACATTAATAGTAAATACTTGAATAGCTAGATTATCTAGACGTATGTGTTCAAGGTGGTTCTGCTCCTTAGAGATGGCTTGAAATGTATTTTGACATTTATTTATCTAAGCACCTGTGGCATAGGTGCAAAAAAATCTGATAGACTCATAAATAAAAAAAATCCCTAACCAAACCTCAGTATGAGCCTCGTGAGCCTCTCTGACCCGATGAACTTGATTTTCATTTGACTCCACTGGTGCGTTTGAGAGACAGGAAATAAGTGAATAGATCACCCAAATAAATCCTGTCATTATTTATTCACCCTTGTGTCATTACAAACATAAAAACAGAACGTATATGTTGGGGTGAACTATCCCTTTAAATTTTGGAAATCGTTTTGGTCGTGGTCTGATGCAGCTGTTCAGATATATATATATATATATATTATTACTAAAGAAATACTTTAATGGAAGTTTAATGAAGTATGAAAGATAAATGAAACATAAATGAATTCAGATTACAGATGGACTACAGTGTATACAGTACAGTTTGCCATGTGGAGAATCTCTCAGTTTGGCATCTTCGAAGAGTTTTATGGAAGGAGTCAACAGACGATGCGCAAGATTTTGTGGTCTGCAGTCAAGAGATCTGCATTCCTGGGGTGGGGGCGGCAGTGTGCTCGTCTGTCGGCACGGCGATATTACTTTTCCCATGGCGATCGAAAACCCATTCCTGCTCCTCTGGTCCTGTTTCTCCCTCTCTCTCTCTCTCTCTCTCTCTCTCTCTCTCTTTCTCAGCCAGCGCCGATGTCTGCTCTATCCTTTATTTTCTATGACGTAGCAGACAGGTGTAAAGTTGAGAATAGAAGAGTTTAAACTAGGTCAGGTGTTTTGTTTGAGACTAATCCCATGCTTAATGGAATAAAGAAAACAACCACCTGCGTTTGGGGGTTCGCGTCACAGAAACGTCACACAAACAAGTGGTAAAGATCGCCTATTTCCATACTATACAGTAGGTGGAAACGAGTATGAGTCGCAAATAGTTTGTCCGAAACCTCAGTATGCCAAAAAACAGAAGGCGAGAAAGTCTACGACTTCCGCCGAGATTCGTGAGAGTGGATCGGATGGACACTTCTCCATCGCATGATGCCTCGGGAGCTGAGCAACGGTCAAATTTCAAAAGTAAATCAAATAAATACAGCGGAAAACTTTAAGGCGGATGTCCGTTTTTTATTGTAAGTGTCAATAAATGAATTTCTCGTGACTAAATTGTGTTTTTTTCAACGCTCACATGTAGGTTGTTGTTAATACGTCAAAGAGCATGCGGGTCACATGACCATAAATCTAACAGACGCAGTATTTACGAAATGTGTTCATACTACATACTACGTACTGTTTTAACGGTGAAAGGTAAGTATTTGTTCAAATTCAGTATGTACTGTCACAGAATGCAATTAAGGAACGAAGCGACGGTGTCTGTCATCGTACTATGCAGTGACGTTCATTCTTATGTTGAAGTAAAAAAAACATCTCTTTCTATTTAGGTACGACATCAGCACTGGACTCTGATCATGGAAAGCGTCGTCCCATCGGATAAAGGAAACTACACCTGCCTTTTGGAGAACTCGTACGGCTCCATCAATCACACCTACACCCTGGATGTAGTGGGTGAGTACAGTTGAAATGCTTTTCCTACACGTTTTCAACACGTCATTCACTTTAAACTTCAAAAAAAAAATTGGTTTAGGGACTTTTGAGATGTTCAGCATTGTGCTTCATTTCAGGGCGGTCTGCACTTACTTCACCCAGAACCAAAATACATTTTCGCAGGCTAACATTTCTGCACGCATATAAGAGGCACACGCACATATATACGTGCCCTATCTAGGGCCCCAGTTGTGTGTTAAGTAAAAGCAGTCTTTCTGAAGGTCTCTGTGTTTCTGCTCAGTTTTATTGCACGGCTGTAAAGCTCTTTTGTGTCTGGCTCAATGCTCGGATCACTCAAACCAGAGAAAACAAGACAGATGGGTAGAAAGCGTGCTTATCTCTCTTGCATTGCTTCATTTTAGGTCACAATCACATATAGGGAATGTGACTGGAAGAGAAATGAAGGGTCGGGAGTGACAATCGGCATCTCGCTGACCCTTCGGTCGGATCAAGGGTCGCGTTGGTTTCCACCGGCCTGCTTTTCAAAGCTGGACCGAGAACAAAGCGTCGACGCTTAAAAGAGCCAAAAAGAGTCTAATTATTGCCGTTTACTGTGGATGTCGGCCAGATTCCAACTTGTTTCAAGCAATCTCGGCTTCCATCATATACAGATTCATTTCAGTTTCACCACATGTCATCGAAATCGTATACTGAGATACCAGTTATCGTATATTACAGTGATGGCACATGTGAAGATATAGTTGTTTATGCTGGTGGAAAAGGGCTTATTCTATCAAATGCCAACAACAGCGACCCCTCCCCGATCCTTTCTGGGCTATTAATGCCAAGCCAGAAGGTTACCCAGAGTTCATCAGTCCTGCTCCAGGATGCCAGATCAGCCTGTAAATGCCTGCCGCGTGATGTCATTAATAGATGATGGTTTGGCGGTGATCGGAGTCCGGGTGACTCAGTCGTTCATAAAGAGCTTCGGAGGTGGACCTCACCTTTGACCCATGACCCGCTTGGGGACAGTGGCGATACATAGGACGAGCGTTAGGGACGATTTTGTCTGTCTGCAGAAAACTCAGCAGTCCACGTGAGCAGGTTACATCTCGTCTGTCTTTCTTTTCACTTCCCATCTGTTGGGAATCCTTTCTTCTCAGCGTCCTTTGACTCCAGTGTTTTCTTTTATTTCGTAAAGGTCTTTGTGTCCCCTCATGTGCCCCTCCATCTTAGATCCTGTTAGACCCTCCACACACCCTCTGACGTGTTTGCGGATGCTCACGCCTTGCGTCGTGTTTCTGTGTTTGGGGTTAGCGACAGAGTAGCGTTGTTTTGTGATGTGTGTTTATGAAAAGTGGTTTAGTCTGTGATTCTAACATTTATTGTCTAAAAGGGTGTGTTGGTTTTTTATAATGACTGTCAGCTTTTAAAATAATGAAGGAGAACATATCAGACGCACGTGTTTACATTTACATTACATTTACATTTAGTCATTTAGCAGACGCTTTTATCCAAAGCGACTTACAAGTGGGGTAGGTAATGGAAGCAATTAGGACAGCATAAGTACAACAAAAGCATAAGTGCAATTAAAATGAAGACTAGTCTCATATAGCCTAACACAGTATACGTAACCATTCACTCATTCATACTTTTTTTTTTTTTTTTTTTTTTTTTTTTTTTTTTTAGTTGAGTAGAGAAGAAAAAGAGTAGAGAAGAAAAGAGTGGAGGAGAAAAGAGTCAGAACAGATCAGTCAGATGTTGGCGGAAGAGATGTGTTTTCAGGCGTTTCTTAAAGATGGCTACAGAATCTGCAGATCTTGTAGCAGCGGATAGATCATTCCACATAGGTAGAACAGATCCGGAGAAGGTGCGCGAGAGAGATTTTTTACCTTTATGGGATGGCACCACAAGACGTCGTTCGTTTGCAGAGCGTAGGGATCTGGTGGGTACATATGTCTGCATTAGCGATTTAAGATAAGGTGGTGCCGAACCAGTAGTGGTCTTGTAGGCCAGGAGCAGAGTCTTGAATTTGATGCGAGCGACTACGGGAAGCCAATGTAGCTTAATGAGTAGAGGAGTGACGTGTGCTCTCTTTGGTTCATTAAAGATAACTCTTGCCGCAGCATTCTGGATCATCTGTAGAGGTTTGGTTGTGCAAGCTGGAAGTCCTCCCAGTAGTGCATTGCAGTAGTCCAGTCTGGCCAGGACAAGAGCCTGGACAAGGATCTGTGTAGCATGCTCTGATAGGAAGGGTCTAATTTTTCTGATATTGTAGAGGATGAATCTACAGGACCGGGCGGTGTTGGCAACTTGATCTGTGAAGTTGAGCTGATCATCGATTACCACTCCCAGGTTTCTTGCTTTTCTGGAAGGTGTGATGGTTGATGAGCCCAGTTGAATGGAAAGGTTGTGATGAGTCTTCGTGTCAGCCGGGATTACAAGCAGTTCTGTTTTTGGAAGGTTCAGCTGCAGGTGATGGGCGTTCATCCAGAGCGAGATGTCGGCTAGGCAAGCTGAGATGCGTGCAGAGACAGTCGGATCGTCAGGGCGAAAAGACATGTAGAGTTGTGTATCATCCGCATAGCAGTGATAGGAAAAGCCATGTTTCCTAATGACAGAGCCAAGGGATGTCATGTATACAGAGAATAGCAACGGACCAAGCACTGAGCCCTGAGGCACACCTGTGTCGAGATGATGTGACTCCGACACCTCACCTCTCCAAGATACTCTAAAGGACCTACCCGAGAGGTAAGACCTGAACCATTGTAGCACCATTCCAGAGACCCCCATCGCCTTGAGGGTGGACAGGAGGATGTGATGGTTAACGGTGTCAAAGGCGGCAGATAGATCCAGTAGGATAAGAACAGATGAGTTAGAGGAGGCTCTTTCCAGTCTCAGGGCTTCAATAACAGAGAGCAGCGCAGTCTCAGTGGAATGACCGCTCTTGAACCCAGACTGGTTGCTGTCCAGGAGGTTGTTCTGGGAGAGGAAAGATGAGAGCTGGTTACAAACAACACGTTCTAGAGTTTTAGCAGCGAAGGGGAGTAGGGATACCGGTCTATAGTTTTCTAACAGTGCAGGATTAAGAGTAGGCTTCTTTAGTAGTGGGGTAATACGGGCCTCTTTGAAGAGTGTAGGAAATGTGCCAGTGGTGAGAGACGAGTTGATAATGTGAGTCAGAGAGGGAACAACCGATGGAGAGATGGCCTGGAGGAGATGTGTGGGGATGGGATCTAGAGGGCAGGTAGTCGGGTGTTTGGAAGAAATTACCTTGGAAACTTCCTCTTCAGATAGGAGAGAGAACGAGGGGAACAAGCATGTGTCAGGGGATTGACTGTGGTCAAGAGGCGGTGGCGCAGAGAATTGATTGCTGATGGTGCTCGTTTTCTTTAAAAAGAACGATGCAAAATCGTCAGCTGTTAAGTCCGATGGAGGTGAGGGGGAAGGCGGGCAGAGGAGAGCAGAAAAGGTTTTAAAGAGAGTACGAGGGTCAGGAGAGTTGTTGATTTTAGTGTGGTAGTATTGGGTTTTCGCAGAGGAGACATCCGCAGAGAAGGAAGAGAGAATAGACTGGTAGAGAGAGAGGTCAGTGGGTTCTTTTGATTTGCGCCACTTTCTCTCAGCAGACCTGAGAGATGCGCGATGCTCACGGAGAACTTCAGATAACCAGGGGGCAGAAGGAGATGCACGAGATGGTCTAGATCTAAGAGGGCATAAGATGTCTAAGCAGGAGGTTAGTGTGGAGCAAAGGGTGTTGGTGGCAGTGTTAGCATCAAGGAGAGAGAACTGTTTAGCGGGTGGGAGAGTAGCAGAGACTGCAGAGGATAAGCGGGAAGGAGAGAGTGATCGTAGGTTGCGTCGGAATGTGACCAGTGGGGAATCATTTGTAGTGTCTGGAGAAGTTAAGTCGAGATCAAGGGTTATGAGGAAATGATCTGACGTGTGCAGTGGGGTTACCTGGGAGTGATGGGTGAAGCAATAGCGTGTGTAGATGAGATCAAGTTGATTACCAGATTTATGGGTTGCTGAAGTGGGGACTCGCTTGAGGTCAAACGATGCAGTCAGGTTGTTGAAGTCAGCAGCCTGTGGTTTTTCCAGGTGGATGTTGAAGTCTCCAAGTACCACCAGAGGAGTACCATCCTCGGGGAATGATGACAGAAGTGTGTCCAATTCCTCCAAGAAGAGTCCAAGGTGCCCTGGGGGACGATATATAACTACAACATGTGTTTTAACAGGGTATATGACAGTGACAGCATGAAACTCAAAGGCGGTGTTGTTGCATGAGGGTGCAAGCTGTTTAAATTTCCAGTTGTTAGGAATAAGTAGACCGGTTCCTCCGCCCCTCCCTGATATGCGTGGGCTGTGGGAGAAAGTGCAATTATTGGAGAGTGCAGCCGGTGTGGCAGTGTCCTCGGGTTTGATCCAGGTTTCAGTAAGTGCTAAAATAGAAAGACCAGAATGTTTTGCAATAGCTGTGATGAAATCTGCCTTGTTTACAGCGGATTGGCAGTTCCATAAACCAATAGGAAAGGTAATAGAGGTAGTGTTGGATGCAGAAAGAGTACGCAGGTTGTTAGCATTAGCCATGCGTGGCCTTCTGCGAGCAACCGTTTGTGTACGAGATGTAATGACAGTATGGATTTGGAAACACATAGTAAAAAAGGAAGGAATGTACAAGAAAAATAAAGATAATAGTCGAAGTGCAAACAGTAATACTCAAGTGCCTTGTCTGTGTCGTTGCTCGGTGGAGTCGCACAGGTAGAGTCGATGGTCTTTACTCTCTTCGGTCTTCACGCGATGAGGGCTGCACGCGACCGCTGCACGCGGTGGATAGTCTTACTATATACCCGTTTTAGTCTAGCATTTGAATTCAGCAGGATACGCCTTCCAAAATCTCCCAATAACACGCCAATTAAACGCAACTGTTAACACGTGACTCACCGGACGCACACAATGGAAACGAAACTGCGCTAGATTCAATAAGACACACTCACAATAATCAATTAAACTTACGACTTTCAGATGATTCTCAAACTGCAACAAACTGCTTCTCCCACGAACTGGGCTTAAACAACAGTTTAAATACTTTAGCTGGCGTTGGATACGCCTTCCAAAATCTCCCAATAACACGCCAATTAAACGCAACTGTTAACACGTGACTCACCGGACGCACACAATGGAAACGAAACTGCGCTAGATTCAATAAGACACACTCACAATAATCAATTAAACTTACGACTTTCAGATGATTCTCAAACTGCAACAAACTGCTTCTCCCACGAACTGGGCTTAAACAACAGTTTAAATACTTTAGCTGGCGTTGGATACGCCTTCCAAAATCTCCCAATAACACGCCAATTAAACGCAACTGTTAACACGTGACTCACCGGACGCACACAATGGAAACGAAACTGCGCTAGATTCAATAAGACACACTCACAATAATCAATTAAACTTACGACTTTCAGATGATTCTCAAACTGCAACAAACTGCTTCTCCCACGAACTGGGCTTAAACAACAGTTTAAATACTTTAGCTGGCGTTGGATACGCCTTCCAAAATCTCCCAATAACACGCCAATTAAACGCAACTGTTAACACGTGACTCACCGGACGCACACAATGGAAACGAAACTGCGCTAGATTCAATAAGACACACTCACAATAATCAATTAAACTTACGACTTTCAGATGATTCTCAAACTGCAACAAACTGCTTCTCCCACGAACTGGGCTTAAACAACAGTTTAAATACTTTAGCTGGCGTTGGATACGCCTTCCAAAATCTCCCAATAACACGCCAATTAAACGCAACTGTTAACACGTGACTCACCGGACGCACACAATGGAAACGAAACTGCGCTAGATTCAATAAGACACACTCACAATAATCAATTAAACTTACGACTTTCAGATGATTCTCAAACTGCAACAAACTGCTTCTCAACTGTTTAGTTGTTTATAAGAGAACTGATATACGGTACACGGCGGCATTCTCTCTTCTCTTCTTGTCTTTCTTCATCTGCGTTTATGCAGTTCTTATCAACAGAGATTACACAACTGCCTCTGTTTTCTGAAGTCGTAACAATCATCTGATAGGACAGAAGGTGTGAAACGTACGCCTTCACTTATACCTTATAAAGTTAATAAGTATAATTATGTAAGTGTAGTATTTTAAATAGTTGATAGTTAACATTATCTGTCCGGAAAGGATTTTATTGATTCGCACAAAAACAGATTTTTGTTTATTTTATATAAATAAAAATGCAAACTGCAGCTTGAACGGTAACTTATGTGCGCTCTTGTTGCAATGCATTCTGGGATTTCCCAAAAAGAGTTTTTCGAACTAGTCATTCAGTTTAGGATGTGTACTCGGAATCAAAGAAACAAAACCAAAACCATGCGTTTCTGTTTCTTTCCTATTAGAACGTTCTCCTCACCGACCCATTCTTCAGGCCGGCCTGCCAGCCAACACAACTGTGCGTGTTGGAGAGGACGCCAAGTTCGTTTGCAAAGTTTACAGCGATGCCCAGCCGCACATTCAATGGCTGCAACACATCGAGAAGAACGGCAGCCGTAACGGTTCTGATGGACTTCCATACGTCAGGGTGATAAAGGTGAGCACAGTTAATCCGAATCAATGGTATTCACACTCTAATCAGAATTAATATTTATTTCAGTCTTTTAGGTCGGAGACGTCTGCTCTGTCTTGGAAAAAGGAGTACTTTTCATTTTAGATTTTTCTGAATGCAGCTGTTCTCTTTCAGAAAGATGAGAAGAAACTTTATTTTTGCCGAAGCAGAATTATTTTTGTTTGTCGTTCGTATATAATGTCACTGGTGGTGGTCCATCACATGTCTTCTCACCAAGCGCTTTCCCCAATGTACAAAAGTTTGTAACAGACTCCCATATGTCTGTTTTTGTCCCCGTGCCGCGCCCCCTAGCGCTCGGGCATAAACAGCTCGGACGTGGAAGTGCTCGTAGTCGCCAATGTCACGGAAGAGGACGCTGGTGAATATACGTGCCAAGTCTCCAATTATCTTGGGCAGGTCAACCAGTCGGGTTGGCTGACTGTCCTACCAGGTAAAACTTTAGGACGTGATGCCGTTGTCCTCCCACCGATATTTCGGGTTGCCGTGGTGATCCTGGGATATTTGCTGAGCTGGTGTGGTGTTTTTTTGTTTTGTTTGTTTTTATTGGTGGATCTTTTCCTGGTGACCCCAACCCCCTGCCAGTCAGCCATGGAAACAAGCCTTCGGTCTCTTCTCGCCACTGACTTTCTGATCTTCTGTTTTGGCTCAGTTTTGCTGTTTTCTCCCCTTTTCATTTTCTCTCCTGGCGATAAAACAGTGGCTTGTTTTCCATGTTTCTTTTCTCGTGTTTGCATGGACCCTTGAGGATCTAGTGGGCTCGCCCGTCTTGGAAACAGGGCACCGAGGTGTCTTTTCATTTTTTTAATGGTTTATGCATTGCTCCTTTTTCGATGGTCTTCATACCTCCACCTCCAAAACAGGACATCTACCATCTCTGTAATGCGTAGATGGGAAAAACAACACTGAACGTCTTCTGTTTGGTTTCTCCTTTTGGTGTATTGGGTCTGATTGTTTCTTCTTTTCTCTCCTTCTACGTCCATCCTTCTCATCCTACTCCTCCTTCCTCTTCTTCTGCGTTTCCTCCTCTCTTTCTCGCAGACGGCAGGTGTGAACACTACGGACAAAGAAATCGAGTTGCTCTTCCTGCCTAACGTAACTTTCGAGGATGCGGGCGAGTATACGTGTTTGGCGGGTAACTCTATTGGGATCTCCTATCACACTGCTTGGTTGACGGTGCTTCCAGGTACTCACTCGTCCTCCACTGCTTCTCTACGGCCAACGTGGCTGTGGCAGATCTCTTCGAGAGGGACTGAAAGACGCTTGGTGGCCATTTTTCTCCATTAGCTTAACATTTTCGGTTTAAAGATTTGTTTCACAAAGAACTCCAAAACCAAATCCAAGTGTCTTTATCTCCCTCTTTTTCCAGTTTTCTCTTCCCAACTTACTGACGTTACTAACTGCATGTTTGGAAAGATTTGTTTTAAAGGAACAGTCCACCCAAAATCTCATTTGTTTAGAGACGCAGTGTTTACAACGCTCTCTCAGAAGCATACATAGACTCGAGGCTAAGACTTAATACTTAATTCCCAAAATGGTTAAGTATGATAAATGTGTACAGTGTATAGATAATAAAACCGGTGTTTATTAATGTGTGAACTGTTCCTTTAACATCAAGTCTGTTTGCCTGAGACTCACTGTTAATGTTTACGTGTCTCTTTCCATTTAAACTCTAATGACTGTTTCAAAGAATGTCACAAGATTTGCTTTTCTCATCAAATGTTGGACTTTCTCAGTTATTAGACCCGCACACGTGTGTGAATCTAAGGTGTGTATGGACTGACTTAATTCGGATCGTTTTAGATAACATGCCAGGAGTATGACAGATTCAAGAACATACGAATGGGAACATGATAGTGGGTTACTGTGTAGAGAAAACCAGCATATGCTGGGTTAGGTATGTTTTGATGCTGGTTTGACCAGCCTAAACCAGCTAAGGACCAGCAGATGGCCAGCTTAATCCAGCACAAACCAGAAACCCATCATCAAAACATACCAAACTATCATATGCTGTTTTTTTCAACAGGGTAGTGAGCTAAACCTAGTGTGCCTAATCTCTGTGTACGTCAACGTGCATAATGCAACAATTCGATCCCGTATTTCGATAATAATACATTTTATGACAAGGAAACAGAAGAAATGTTTGACCACAAATGGCACCACTTACTGGCCTGAATGTGTGTGTGTTTGTGTGTGTAAGGTCGTATCTGTGACGTGTGTGTTTCTGAAAGACATCAAGTGGCCAGAAGAATATCTATTCTGTCGTCAAATGTAAACATGCATGAATGTTTACAAGGGCCATTGAGCGTCAGATAGCATGCTGTGATGGAAAAAGACTAAAAAGAGCTTTAATATTTATAATAGTTGAACAAAAATAAGATTGAAAAACTCCTCTTAAAGGGGCAGTTCACAAAACAAATTACATTCTTGTGTAAGTTATCGTCATGTCAAACCTGTGCGACTTCTGCAGAACACTAAAGAAGATATTTTGAAGAACGTCTTTAACCAGACCACACTGAACCGCATTCTTACTTCCGTTAAATACACTTAAATACACACGGCATTTCTCAAAATATCTTCGTTTGTGTTGCTCTGAAGAAAGGTTTTCAGAGTCTTTATTTTTGGGTGATCAATCCCTTCTAGTCATTAATGAGGATTTTGTAGTTTTGTCAGGTATGTTTGTCTCGTGCCATGTCCATCACCTCATTCTTGCGTTCGATATCGCTGGTGAAATATGAAGCTTTAGTGTCCTCACGTGCATCTGAAATCAATGCAGTGGACGACATTAAAGTCGTAGCGCAGTATTTCTTTACAGTATCACAGGTTTTTAGAATTCCTTTGTCTGGTTCTTCTCACTACGCTGCAGCCCAGAAAGACACCATCTTGAAGGACGACAACCCTTATTACGTGGAGATCGCCATCTACTGCATAGGTGTCTTTCTCATCGCCTGTATGGCGGTCACCGTGGTGGTGTGCCGAATGAGGACGTCCGGAAAGAAGACCGACTTTGGGAGTCAACCTGCTGTTCACAAACTCACCAAACAGATCCCACTGCGCCGCCAGGTAACAGAAAGTAGATAAAGAGTTCTAGAGATCTTATACACGCAATCACACACACATTAACAAGAATTTATCCTCATTTATAGATATCATAATAGTTTTATTGAAATTAAAATGTAGTTTTTAAACAAATTTCATTCTTATCAGTTTATTGAAATATTTTAAAAAAGAAAAATTCAGGAAAATGTTGGTATGAACAGGTATATTTTGTAGCGTTTTTAACTTGTATTTATAAGTTAAAATAGTTTTTTTAAGTTTCTAGCTTGAAAGTTATTAAATAACATGTCAGGTTTCCTTTGTTGAGAAGATGAAGGTGTTCTGTATGGCGGTAAGTCAAATTATTGGAAATATATTAAAATAGTCACAAAATAGAAGAAATATATTTGTTTAAGCTTGTTTGGCTCTGCTGACTGAAAAACTTAAGTTTGATCTGCATGGCTTTCATTTTAAGACAGCTTAACCTTAATTTTGTGATCATTATTTTTAAGACACAGTGACACACACACACACACACACGTAGCAGTGGATTGTATTTGGCGCTGTCTCTAATGCTCAGGTAATCAGCCAATCACCTCTCCCCATACAGGTTTCATCAGACTCCAGCTCATCCATGAGCTCCAGCACGCCATTGGTCAGGATCACCACTCGCCGTAGCTCCGCCCACGACGACCCCATCCCAGAATACGACCTACCTGAGGACCCACGCTGGGAGTTCTCGAGAGACAAGTGAGTTTTCTTGTTTTCACCCTCAAGCTGTTGATATACTGGACGTGATAAATAAATAGAAATGTACTGCTAATCGTAACGTCGATTAAAATCTAATTAATTCCAACACGTCAGGCTGTTGTTTTGGCCGTCCTGATGAAATCTTTCATTGCTTCGGCGTGAAACTAATCTCACACGGTCACGATCTCATTATGTCTAATTATTAACCACTGATTAATGTTGCTGCAGTGTACAATGAATCATTCATGATTTAACCTGTCAGACATTTTCCATTATTCCATTAATACAACATTATTCTTAAAGATCAAACACATATTTCTCTCGTTTTTCTTCAAGATATGAGTTGCTGCGGCTTTGAGTCGTGATATATTTTTCTGTTGATATTAACATAGGACGTTTTTCCACACCTGGAATGCCCGGACTCACAAATGAATGTTTAATAGACACATTTAACATTTACGGAAAGCTTTCCGTATCGTTCTAGCTTTACATCAGGTGCACTGCGATTGTGTTTCCAAATCCTTTATGAATCGTTAATGAATAACTGTGAAAACTTGTTTAAGAAATCAATGTTACAGGACGTTTAAAGTGGTCTGTCTTTGTAGATTATTAAATGGTACAGAAAGAGGATTTTTAACTTTTGACCAGACGACACAAGGCATTTGACGTGTACACAATAATGAGTGACAACACTTATTAAGCATCTGGCAGACGCTCTATTCTATAGATTTTTTAAGCCCCACACCCACTAAAGGAATTGTTGCTTTTGGGCAGACACGCTCAGACGTGTATTTCTGTAGGGAAACCAGCACCTATGGAAGGATTTAGATCGAAAGCAGATAGTATTTCCATTTTTAATTGTAAACACATCGGTAAACTCTTAAAAGCTATTCTCTTTAATTCTCATGTACATAAAGATGTTTTTAGTAGGTAATTCTCTACTTGATATTTATTATACATGTTGAAAAACAAACAAAAAGCATTTGTTGATTATGGTTTTTTATTGGTTTATTTTTTTATTTAATTTATTGATTAGCAGATTATATGAACAATTTTCCTCTATATATATTTTTTCTTCGACAAGTATCAATAGTACTCAACTTATGCATTTTCTTTATCGCACATAAAATGTTTCATGGACTTTAATACTGAAGTAAAATTTCCTAGATTCTACAGCATTAATTACTGTTAATTCAATTTACTATAGTTAATATTACAGAATACTTTAGTAAACATTAAGTGTAGTTATTTCTGTAATATGCTACAATTTACTACAGTTTACTGAAGTAAATCTTAAAGTGATACTTCAACCAAAACTAAAAATTCTGTCATCATTTCCTCACCTTCGAGTTGTTCCAAATGTGTATAAATTTCTTTGTTCTGATAAACACAGATAAAGATATTTAAAAGAATGCTTTTAACAAAACAGATCTCAACACCATTGACTCCAATAGTAGGAAAAATTACATTATCATTTTTGTTGTTCTGTTGAACACAAAATAAATTTTGAAGCATGTAGGACAGCAAACAGTTCTGCGGCACTTGATTTTTTCATACTAAGGGAGTCAATGGTGTTGAGATCTGTCTGGTTATGAGCATTCTTCCAAATATCTTTCTGTGTATATCAGAACAAAGACATTTATACAGATTTGGAACAACTCGAAGGTGAGTAAATGATGACAGAACTTTCAGTTTTGGGGGAACAATCCCTACTGTATTTATTCACGTGGGATGCATGTCAAATTGTAAGTTGCTTTTCAATTATTAAACGATTTTTGTAGCTCATGAAATTGGCCTTTACAAAATATCCCTACAGTCATCTAAAGCACACTGAAATCACTGTTTGGATGTTGTGTTTGTGTCCCTGTACGTTGTGTTTGTGTCCCTGTACGACGTGCCCTGAGGCCGGCTGAGTGCTGTGGAATGCAAGCGTTTGCGGTCAGCGTGGAGGATAAACATAACATTGATTATCTGTGGTGGGCCGGAGCAGACAGAGGCCGTCATTGAGCGTACAGCACAGAGGGGGATTGTGTTATCACAGCTCCAAGACGGCCCGCGGGCTCTGGCCTCGGTCTGGGTGTGAATGTTTACATAGCCCAGCATGCAGGGGGCGGGGAAAAAACCCAGCACCTGCCAATCAAAGATTGACCGAGGGTCACTGGCAGGGCAAGAGGTCGAGATGTCATACTTACCTTGGGGAATTAACAAGAAGATTGGGTGTCTTTATATGTGTGTGTCGAGGGGTTTACTCGGCTGTACTTTGGGAACAAAGGAGCTTAATTGGACAAATGCATAATTTGGGGAGGAGTTTAATACGTTTTTAAACCATTAAAAGTTGGGTGTGGAAATATGATGGCCCAGTTTCGAAGACACGCGTCTATAATATAGTATAAACAAGTAGGCGTGGCTTTTGTCTTTCTCTGTGATTGGATTGGATTTATAAAAACAGCCGTTGCATTTTGAAATGGAACTGGCAGCACACGGACAGTTGAAGGGGAGGAGTTAACGGATGCTCCGCCCGTCATTACAGGACGGAAGTGCATTTTCAGATTAAAAGGGAAGATTATGAGGCCACACGAGTTTTAAAAAGACACTGACCCACATTGATAAACTATTTACAATAAACGCTGCAATATTTCATGAAAAAGTAGGCATCGTCAATTTTCATTACGCTGGGACTTTAGTAGACTTAAAGTATACAGTAGTATTTTGTACATGTATTCATGGTGCTTCAAAATAGCACGATAGAGTACACTTACATCGTCTTAAGTTTATCTTAAGAAAAAAAACCTTATGTTAAGTAAAAATACGTGTGTGACAATAGAGCACAAAGTTCATTAAAGTGTGCACTTTTTTCACCGGGGCAACCAAACAAACTAAAAGTCTACTATGGGTACATTCAAAGCATACTAGACAAAAAATCAAAGCGAGTTCTTTCCCAAGAAGTATTAAAATTGTGCACTTACAAGTATATGATATTAGCATACTTGCTACATAAAGTATACTTAAAAACGTTCTTGCACTTTACTGGAGTATACTTAATTATAATTAATTAATAAAATGATCTAGAAGTACACTTATTTTTTCTAAATTAGGTCTATAACCAATGGTTGAACACAGCTTTGATTCTGTGGATACGTGTTGTAATCTTGTTTACACTTGACCGGAGAACACCAGTCAAGTGTTAACTCCAGTATCAGCACTCCCTCGCACACCCGAGTCTCTGTATATCCCTGAAGGCGTGTTGTTACTCCCGCCAGAGTAACTCTATATCTCACAGTCAGACATTCAGCTGTCACACGCACTAATGTCTAATGTAAGCACTGGAAAGGAAGACACAGAGCGTGTAGTTAACACCTCCGATTAAAGTAAACACTGCAACATCACACACACACACACACACACACACACACACACGGCAACTGATGTCCAGTTAAATATTCCCAGTATTCCCATTATTTGAAATTGACCTGCTGATTTTAGTTTGTAATTTGTGTTTGTTTGCAGGTTAACTCTGGGTAAACCGCTGGGCGAGGGATGCTTCGGTCAGGTGGTCATGGCCGAGGCTCTGGGCATTGATAAGGACAAACCGAAAGAGGCTGTGACGGTAGCTGTCAAGATGCTGAAAGGTAAGAAAACGCATCTGAATGGCTTTAATTCATTGTGTAAGATTAAGGAACATCTACATATATCATCATTCATAAAAATGTCATTTCTATTTGATACTAACGAACAGATAAAGTTATGCTGGGTTCACACTATTGATGCGCGGGTCGTCTCATAACGAGAAATTGTCACTTTATTTGTCATTGTAGAGAAATTGTCACTTTATTTGTCATTGTAGAGAAATTGTCACTTTATTTGCGGTGCGGGTTGGGATGTATGTTGGGTGGAATTTCCTACAGCCTATATTATATATTTGTAATATATAGTTATTAGGTTCTTTGATAAGGATACAATATGTAGGCCTACTTAGCAACGTAACTTGTGTGATGTCGCCAAACCAAACACGCCACGAAAGCGCCAAGCAGGTCCCGCCGCCATCCACAACACAACAAAACAAACGGAGAAATACAAGTGAAGACGAGGTGCGGGAGAAATTTAGTTTGGGAATTTACATCATTAAAGATAAGGAAGGTCAAGCTGCTAAATTGAATGTTTCAGGAGACAGCAGTAGTAACGTTATATCGGCTACGTGAAGTGTAAGTTTCTATGGTTCGTGAGCGTATGTTGTTCCCGGTTTACATGGCGATGTAATCTGAAGACTGTTTCCAAGAACTTTTGGGCCGAAATAAAGTCTGTTTTCATTTACATGACAATGCCTACTATGTCTATTTAAGGGTTAGGGGTGCGGGCGGTTTGTAAAAATAGATACAGTGGTGCGGGCCAAACCATTTCATAAAAGCGGGACCCGCGGGTTGGGAAAAACCTAGACCCGCACATCACTAAATCACACCAAACGCGAATTAAGCGATTTACACCAGTAAATTAAATACAAAGTCAAAGCAAAGACGCGATTAGACGCTATCTCATCTATTTGAAATATTTGTCAGCTCACGTCACTTACGCGGAAATAATGCACTTTTCCTGCTTGTAAAAAAGAGCGTGGATCGTGATTTTTCGCGTTTGGTGTGACCCAGCAGTAGGTTTGCATATGCTTAGGAAGAGCGCAGAAGCAGGGGAAAGTGGGAGTAGAGAGGTCTGTACTATAGGGGCCTGCGCGGGGTTATTTGTTGGCGCTGAGTGACGTGGGTAGAGTTCGGGTCAAGAGGCCGCATAGCTGACCCGGTGCTCACCAGCTGCACGGCTCTCGCTCTTCACCTGCACAAAGACCCTCACAGCCAAAGAAAGAGAAGAAACTGGGGGAGGGAGCGTGTGTCTTAAAAGAAGTTTTCAGGGATAGAGAAAGGTCTGTGGGGGCGGGGGTCCTGAGGAGAAAAGACCACGGGAGAAAAGATTAAAAACATGAGCATGCTCACATCTACACCGGACTTAAAGAAATAGTTCAAACTCGTGACGTTTTAAACCAGCATGTCCAAACGCAAAATGATGTTTATGAGCATCCCAAAGCATTTCTTGAGACATTCTCATGAAGAGAAACAGGGTGAGATAAGTCAGGAATGGCGCTCGGTGGATTGTGTCGGGTCTGCTCTGCTGATCCGCGGTCAGATAATGAAAGAGCGACTGTCTCTAAGGTAATTACTCGAAATGGAAGAAACGCTTTTTAATTGTGAGGCAATGAAAGAGGAGCTGTGTGGCGGCTCTTCAGTGTAAATCTACACC